>NW_021703772.1:101064062-101217822 GCF_005190385.1 Monodon monoceros | reverse complement strand
TCCTTCCTTCCTTCCTTCCTTCCTTCCTTCCTTCCTTTCTTTCTTTTTTTCTTTCTGTCTTCCCTCCTTCCTTGCTTCCTTCCTTCCTTTCTTTCTATCTTTCTTTCTTTCTCTTTTTTCTTTCCTCCCTCTCTCCCTCCCTCCCTCCTTCCTTCCTTCCTTCTTTCTTTCCTTCTTTCCTTCCTTCCTTCCTTCCTTCCTTCCTTCCTTCCTTCCTTCCTTCCTTCCTTCCTCCCTCCCTCCCTCCCTCCCTTCCTTCCTCTCTCTCTCTCTCTCTCTCTCTCCCTGCAGCTCTGTCTTCAATATTTGAGAGCTGATGGAGTCTGAGAGTTCTGATCATCTAACGCTCCCCAGTGTCACAGGCGGACCCAGAGGCTGAATGTGGCCATCACTTGCTCCAGCCCTCAAGTTTCACTGTGGACAAGAGCAGTGCAGGGGACCTGAGCCACAGCTGGAGTGAAGAGGGAGTACCATGCTCTCTGCCTCTACTCAGTGCAGGGCAGTGAGGGGGCGTGACTGTGAGGGCCAGGTTCAGGGAACAGCAAATTGGGGGTCAGTTGTTCTAGAGGGAAGTTCTAATGATTTGGGGCTGAAATCATGTAACTGAAAAGAAAAAAATGTTCAAGAGGTTGCTGTGAGTCCTCAGTACCTATAAGAAAAACATTTTATTTCCTTTTCTTTAATGTGAATTTTCTCTGCAGTTTGGTGTTGTCAGGAGAGCTCCCCAACCTCAAAGCTGTGACTGGCTGAGTGGGTCCTCTCACTTCGAGGTCACCAGCCATAACTGTCCCCAGGGGACAGTCAGGGATGTGCTTCCACTTAGCAACCTGTGGAACACAAAAATGAGGCTGGATCAGCAGCTGGTGGACAAGGGCTTGCTCCTGGGGTGGCCCTGCCCTTGTGAGGTGGGAAGTACAGACCAACTCTGCAGTGTGGATCAGGCATACTCTGCACTGGGCCTCGGTCTTCCCATTTGTAAGATGAGAGACTTAGACCAGACGATCCCAAGACCCACTGACCTGATAATGCAGGCCTCTGACAGGGTATGGCAGAGTGTGGGGGAAGTGGGGGAATGGGAGGGGGAGAGGAAGGAGGGGGAAGTGAGATGGGAGTCCTCGGCTCAGCTCTTGCATACCCTCCTCCTGCCCCACTGAACTGGGGCTCTAGGTGACATCTCACCACACCCGTGGCTGACCTGACTGCCCTGAGCCCACCTTTCCATCCCCTCCTGAGCCTTCCCCATGGAGAGACACTTCAGACCTCTCTTTCTCAAAGCCTCCAGTGACAGTTGGCTTATCCTTTGCCAAGGGCTACCTCTGTGCCATGGTCTTTGAATGTCCCATGGGCTCTAAGCTGAGGTCTTTGCACAATGTCACAGGGGTGTGTTCAGCACTGCCTGCCTCTTGGGGTCCTCCCTCAAACACCTTTGCTCCCTGGGTACATGGGGCCAGACATCATCCCTGCCACCATCAGGCACTGAGACTGAGAGTGGCCTCCAGGGACTCTGGGTCCCTCTGTTCCAGGGCACCTTGCTCCCAGCCAGTCGCTAGGCCTCTGAGCAACGTGCCTTGTAAAAGGAAGACACACCTTGGAGGTTCACAGTGTAATTTTGTTCAGGGTGGCCTATGATTTTAGGTGTTGCACCAAAAAAGGAGTTAACAACCACTGAAGCCCACAGAAGAACAAAAGTGGCTTTCTTTGAAATGCTCTCAGTCCTTCTGATGAGCTCAGGGAGGAAGTCTGCATTTGTGCTGGTCTCTACGGCCTCCCTAACTCCAGCTAACGTTCTTTATTTATTATTTATTTGTTCATTTTTAAACTTTTTATTTCATATTGAAGTAGAGTTAACAATGTTGTGTTAATTTCAGGTGTACAGCAAAGTGATTCAGTTATACATATACACGTATCTATTCTTTTTCAAATTCTTTTCCCACTTAGGTTGTTACATAATACTGAGCAGAGTTCCCTGTGCTATACAGTAGGTCCTTGTTGGTTATCCATTTTAAATATAGCAGTATGTACATGTCAATCCCAAACAGCTAATGTTCCTTTTTAACAAATAGACAGTGAGCTCTAGGCTCAGAACCTTCAGTGGAAAATGTTTAAATACTAATGTCTGGCTTTTGTTATATACTTTCACAATTACCATCTCTTTTATGATAAATGAGACTGGTTTTCCATTTAATAGCAGTATACAAAGTTTAAAACTTTTAAATGGATTCACATAAGAGACAGAAAAGAAGTTGACTTGGATAAAGATTATTCCATCTGAGGCTTGGCTGTGCCTGGAGTTTGGGAAAGCTCAATACAGAGAGGTGGGAACTCTCCAAAGGCAATAATCTCTACCCTCATGGGCTGGATCAAAAGGGCCCTCCAGGTACCCATTTTATCTTGGCCCCCATTCCTTCTCCCAAACTTTCCAGTTCCCTAACTTCTTATCCCAGTCATCAATATTTGTGTTGGTCCTCCTGCCATGCTTGGGTGGTCTCTGGTTTATCAACCCCAGCCTTCTTCATTTCGGGTCCTAGAATCAGCTGTGGAGTAAGCCTGGTGGAAAAAGATCCCATGCTATCAGCTTCAGCTCCATAAAACACCCCTCACCATCCCCACTCTTCCAGTCTCTTCACCAAGGCAGCCCACCACCCAGAAAAGAAGTTACTTCCGATGGAGTTGGCTTCCCAATGTGTATGGCAGACCCATCTAACCAACATAGCTGAGGGTCTTCACTTAGGGGTCACAGTGGGTCAGTTACCTATCTCAGAAAGTGTTTTGAAAATAATATGTAAGTGATCTATGAAGATTCTTGAATGAATGTGACAAAAATATAACTTAAAAATGCAGCAGTTGCTGATGTTCATGGTCAGATTCCTTGCATTTTCACTTGGGCCATGTCTTAGGCTCATTCTTGCCGTCAGCTTGAGTTCTGATACCTGTCCTCCCTCTTCTGGCACCAGTACTAGGCTTTGCCTCTTTGCTACTTTCATCAGTTCTGCTGAGAGCACCAGTTATAAACAACCTACCCCAACAGGAAGTTCACTGGGATAAATGAAAGTGCTCAGTTAATATTAGCTGAACGAATGGATAAGCTCCATGCAAGGTTTCAATCATAATTGTTGCTTGATGCTTTTGCAGAAGATGGAAAGTTCCAGCAGTTATCTGAGACAGCATGGCAAGCTGACCAGACCCAGTTAGACCTTTTGGTTTTAATTTCAGTTTGATGAAATAATTCCACAAGGAAACAGTACAAATTTGAAGGTTTGAGCTTAAGGCCCCCAAAGAAATCATTTCTTTATTACATTGCAAGTTAATATTTTCTTTCCATGTACTGTTTGCCTACATAAGCAAAACTACCATTTGTACTGCTTTGCAAGAAAGAAAAAACTTTAATCACACTCAAACTCATAATCACATTCAAATTGAATAAATTTAAATTGGAGATTCAAAGTCTACCAACCTTTCTAATTACGTGTATATATGTATTTTTCCCTCATGAAAATCTGTATATTTTCATGCTTTGCAACCTTTCTGTTCAGAAAGATATTGTGAACATCTTGCCATATGAGTAGATCCAAAACTACCACACTGATTACTCACTATTGAAATTTTAGATTGTTTCCATTTTTTCTTTTATAAAAAATAATATTGTGTTGAACATTCTTGCCCTTTACTATTGGAAAATTAGGTTCTTAGCAATTTTCAAAAATGTTCTAAACAGCACTTTATGAACAATATGCTAAGAACATATTTACACACTTATCTAAGAATTATTTTAGTATAAATTTCTAGTAGCTGGGTTGCTCACCAAAGAAAAATGTACTCTTTTAAATGACTTTGGTAACTTATCAAATTGTTTTGCAGTAATATTATAACAATTTATATATCCATGGGCAAAATGTAAATGTACCTAATTCCTCACATACTCACTAGCATTGTGTATTATTTTTAAATGTTCCCAATTTGACAAGTGAAAGTGGTGTTTATTCATTGTTTCAAAATATTTCCTTGATTACTTGTGTAGTCCTTGGATTTATCAGTTATTCATTTTTCTATTTTGGTAAATAGTCTCTTTATACATTGGTCTATTTTTTTTTCTATTGGAGTAGCCACTCTCTTTATCTACCCTTTGTCTACTTCATGTATTCTTAGTTTGTGGTTTGTTTTTAATTTTAATTTTTTTGCCATATTTGCATAATTATTATGCAATTAAATCTTTCACTTTTATTGCTTTATGGTTTCTGTTTTTGGCGTCATATTTTAAAAGGCCTTCCCTCTCCCAGAATGATAGACATTTTTACTTGCAAGTGTCTTCATTACTTTTGTGGGTTCATATTTTACACTTATAGTTTTAAGGAAGTTAAATTTTTATAAGGTATGCATTAGGAACTTAATCATTTCTCCAAAATATTAGTTACTTTTTATGATATTAACTATCGAATAATCAATCTCTTCCTTATTATTTGAAGCACCGTTTATTATGTACTAAATTCTTATACTTGTGTTTATTTCTGGACATCATTTTCCACTGTTTTCCTTGTCTATTTTGGTGCTGCTGCCACACTATTTTGATTACTACAGATTTGTAGTATGTTTTAGAATTTGATGGAACAAGGAGTCCTCTATGATTTTTTCTCTGCATGGTTTTACTTGTTTATTCTTTCATATGCATTACAGAAGTTCTACACACAGAGACATATGCCATTAATACTGGTGTAGAATTACATTAAGTTGGTAGACTAACTTGGAGCAAACTGCCACCTTAACAATATTGACTCTTGATTGGAAACAAGGATCTGATAAGTCTATTTATTCAGGTGTTTTAAAAACCTCTTTCAGCATTACTGAGGACCATATTCTATAAAATGACTCAAAAGGTCAAAATTTTGCCAATGATCCATGGATTACCAGTGCTGAATTTACTTACAGGCCCAGATAACTTTCTTAAAATGAGTACTAGAAGTCCAGAAACTGGAAGCTACTTAAGTAGAACTCCACTTTTCTGTTCACCCTAAAAAATATAAGGACACTAATCTTGCCAAATATTTCAGGAGAGGTCATATTTCTTTTAATCTAGGGTATCAGATTTATAGAAAAATATGGTAGTATTAAGTCTTCACCTTTCCCCCTCTCATCTACATTTCATCCACCCTCCAAAAAAGTCCTCTGCAGTCACATTAGACGGTGATGGAGAAGGACAAAGGTGACAGCATTCCAAATGAGAATTCTCAGTAATTCTCTGACAAGCCCCCACCGGCTGTCTGCAGCGGATGCAAGACCAGGATGTGCCATTTTGCACTCTATAATGTCATGTAATATGTACCCGCAGCCACTAGAATGAGGAGAATTTACGATGAGGACACAGGACTCCACTGAGGATTTCCTTGCTTTTGCAGAAGTTGCGAGTTTCTCAAATTTGAGAGAGAGGAAGAGGTAGCTGCTCTTTGAATTAAACAACACAGCTGTTCAGGGCTCTAAATGACTATTTAATTTCCGACCAGATATAGGAACCAGGCCGTACCCCCAATTGAGGGCACGCAGACAAAATGGCCAAGTGTGATCCTTAATTTGTCAATAATGATTTTAGGCCATGACCCTTAATAGAACCCTGTCACTGGTGAGGTGATTTATGCCTCCTGTGATGACATCAGTACCAATAGCTCTGATAAAAGAACACTTATATTGGAGCAAACAGGATGATGAATGGAATCCGGTCTCCTTAGTCATCTCATTACTGCCTCTCCTTCAGCACGGAGCTAATGTAGCGAGTCATCGCATGTCTGGGGAGTAGTTTGGAGGCTGAATTTAATAGTGGAAGTGCGGAAAATGTACTGTCGCCCTGGGTCAGGAGTGGCAGAGGGTGCATTTGAAGTCTGTGTGTACAAGAAGAGGCAATTGTGCCGAAAATCGCTACACTTCTGTGCCACCCAAGACTGCACAGTGCCCCTATCTCATTGGATGGCAGAGCTTTCGCTCCACATGGTTTCAAAATGTGACTCTCTAAAATCACAGCGTCTTATCTTCTGGACCATGAGGGTCTTCCCCTTGAATACGCCCATTCTTCTCTCCTCCTCCCTTCCTCCCTGCCTGTTTCCCCTCATAGATATGGCTGGTCCCTGATGCAGAGAAGAGACTTACAAAGGTGCAGGAAATGATGCAAAGATGCCCCTTTCAGACATGTGGGAGTGGGGGCTAGAAGTCAGGAGGTTGACCTCTCCTCATGGCTTCAGCCCTGGCTAGCTGTGTGATCTTGGACAAGTCACTTAGCCTCTCTGAACCTTAGTAACTCTATTTTTGGAAAAGGGTGCATCTAGGTGTATTTCCAAGTTCTCTTCCTGCTCCAAAACATAAGTCTTTTGAAAAGTGCATGCTTTGAGAGCAAGAATGAAAACCATGAACCCAATCTTTCCCTGAAAACACCAATTCTGGGTAATATCAATGACAGAGGGACCTTGCACATAATAAGGAGGAGAATATATCCCCATGGACTATTCAAAAGATGTGTATGTCACCCATAATTTGGCCAGCCCTGAGTGCAGTGACTCTGCTGTACAGAGGGGAGTAGATGCAGTTTTATTAGCGCAATTTTATTGCCCTCACCAGCTGCACTCTTTTCTCTATAAAAGGTAATTACTTCCAATGGTAACAAGCTAATTGATTGCTAATTAAATCAATTGGCACACTAACCGCTGTCAGAAAGTGACAGATTAGAGGGTCATGTGATGGTGTGTTAGTAATGAAAAGTGGACATGGTCTGAGGGTGATTGACACATGAGATGAAAAGCGATTTGGGATCTCCGAGGTGGTCAGAGCTAGGGCAGGGAGAACATGATTGATTCAATGGTGACTGTCAGAGAGGAAATGAGAATTGAATGGAATTCAGTGTCTGCCTGAACCCTCACCACATGATGCTCCAAGTTTTTTCACATGTAAATAAGGGAGATGGAGACTTCTTGCAAATGAAATGCCAAAATAGAAAGGACAAAAAGGGAGGGGGGGACTGAAAGTGAAAGTGTGTGAGCCTTAAAGGAACAGAGTTTTGTGGGGTTTTTTTTGTCATTTAGCAACTTGAGACAATATAAGAAGAATAATTATTGTTCATAATTTGCCCACAAGTCTCAGCAACCTGGCTGCCTGTGTGCTTATCATCTTTGACTGCCTTTTAGAAGGTGTTTATCTGCTGTCATTATCAAAAAGGGAAAGTATTTATTGTCTGCATATGCAGTACATCATAGCCTGATGAGGACAATGAATTAGATATTAATTTTGGGTGCAGGGAAAGTGCACAGTGACTCTGCTGCAATGATAGACATATGTTTCAAAGGAAGTGATGTTGGCATTTTGACTGCCCAGTGCCTTGTCTGCAGCAGGCTCTGAGCTCTGAAGTTGCTCTGGAAGTTTCCAGCAGCCCTTATACAGAGATTAAGAAAGAAACCACCCACCATGTAGTGTGGCCTGAGGTCAGTGGAGGTTCCCTATCCTTACATCCTAAGATCTCTCCTCTGATACTTACTGAAGTCTGAAAATCTATCATGAGCCCCTTATCACCCTGGGTTTTGAAGAGAAATGGAGAAGTGAAGATCTGGGGGTAAATCTAACTGCATTTACTGGCTGTGGGCTGCAAGGAGTCGGCCTAGCTTCTCTGAACCTGTTTCCCCATCTGTGAAATGGGTAGAATATAACTCACTCCCCAGGGCTGTGGTGAGAACTACCTAAGATATTTCATGCAGAATACTCAGTTCACAAAGCTTGCTTGAGAAATGGGAGTTAATAACATTAATCCTAGCAGTAGTTACACTATTAAGCCTCAACATAAGCCCCCAGTTCAGCCTGGTGAGAGGAAAAACCAGGTTCTGGAGCCAGAAAGTGATGGGGTGAACGGGAATTCTGAAATTTCCTCCTTTTTGGAAAATTTACCTAATTTCTGATACCTCCAGTTTTATCATTTGTAAATGGAGTGAAAATACCTATTTCAGGTTTGGGGCTATTTTGAGGATTAAATAATTTAATGCATGTGGAGTTCCTAACACAGATGCTAATAAGTGTTATTTTCTTCTCCCACACACTAAGATTTTTAAAAATAGGCAGAATTGCTCTGTATTGGGTTCTTGAAAGGCTGTTTTTGTGTGTGTATGGCAAACAGGAGCATGGCTACAGTTGAGTGCTGGAGACCTGGGAAGTCTCTGGCCCTTTATGTCCTCAATTAGTACCCGCACTGTGCATCTGTCACTCCAGTCGTGATTTCAGTATCCAAAGGACCAGGTGTTGGTCCCATTACAAATCAACCTATCCCAGGATTTCCATGTGTCCTCACCCAGCCAGGGCCTCCCAATTCCATCTTGTTCCAATAGTGATCTGCAGAAGCCAGCAAAGGCTTCACAACTTTGCTGGTAATGCAGAGTTCCCACACGTGAGTATGCTGAGAAGCAAAGAGAGAGATGTGCAGTACGTTTCCTTCTGCAAGGGGCAATCTCTCTCACACCCACAGCACACATGCAGTAATCTTTTTGAGGCCAATGATGGCTCAGCAGCAGAGCTGTCTCTGATTATTCTGAACAATTAGCTGAAACAGAACAATGTGCCCACATCCCTCAGGAGCATGTGAATTTACATGTACATACTCAGGCTCATCCCGCTCTGGTTCTGCTCAGAGGAACCCTGCTCCTTCGCAAAGGAGAATAATCTCATAACAGAGTCCCTGTCAGTCTATAGGGACTGCTCATGATGCTTAGAACTTTTCTGAATGACTCAAGGACTTGACGGTTGAAAATACAAATTCCCATATTTCTCATGAGAACATGGACCAGTGGTTTCCAACATTTGCTGTACATGGGAATCACCTGGGTAGCTTCAGCAATACAGAGGCCTGGGATCTGCCCCTGAGATTCTAAATTAGGTGTCTGGGGTGCAGCATGGGCAGTGGGATTTTTAAAGCTCCTAGGTGATTTATGACAGCCAAGTTGAGAACGATGACTTGGTTATGGCTTGGTTAGACAAGGCAAACACACCTGGGTAGAGCAGGGGGATGCCTAGGGAGGGATTTTCTGCCACACAAAAGTGCTTTCAATCTGCTCCTGGGTTTCTGAAATCCTGACATCTGGGATCACCATCTATTGCATCATGGTGCATGGGTTAGGCTGCAGATCATCCTGTGAGAGGGAGGTGGGTTGTTTATAACGGGTACACTATGGACCTTTCTGGAGAGCATGCTTCATGACATGAGGAGAGAGCTAAGGCCACTGGGTTGCTTCAGGGAGAAATAGTTGTGGAGAGAGGTGCAGGGGAGCCTCTTTATTATGCTGAGTTCCAGGCCTTGCTGCCAGGCCATGGGCCAGTATTTGGGGTTGTGAGACTATTCCCATCCCCTTTCTCTTTTATTCCTGAAGTCACAATGTTCCACAGATACCATGGACAGAGCACACATTTTCCTCATGGATCCCTCCACCTTGGGGTGTGCAAGCCCCAGGGGGAATGGTCATTTGGTGAACCCTCAGACCATCAGAATCTTGAGTGGCTTCCAAATCAGTAATTGAGGATTGTGGTAACTTTTGCAGGTGACTTGTCAGGTTTACAAAAGCAAGACAGGTTTTAGCAAATTGTCACTTCAAGTCATTGTCTAAGAAAAATGTAAGGAAGCTCTGCGGTTTGAGCTCATCTCTCACCTCAACAGAAGGAAGCAATGCAACAGCAGGGAGTGGATGAGCTTCTCCCAGGCCACCCAGTGTGGGTCACTGAGGAAAGTTACCATCATTTTACACTGTCTGCTGGAGTGTCTGCAGGATCTACCCTGTCACCCAGACTTCCAGACCTGTCTTTCCAGACCTAATTACACTTCTTGGCAGATGGAGCAGGCTCAGGAATGAGAGGCTGTGTGGTATAGTGGTTAAAGGCACAGACTCTGGAGTAACTTTGCTGGGCCCCAAAGCCTGGCTCTCACACTGTCTAGCTGAGTGACTGTGGACAAGTTATTTAAACTGTCTGTGCCTAATTTTTCATCTGTAAAGGGAGGATAGTTACATTTATATACCCCATAGGGTTGTTGTGAGGATTAAATAAGCTAATATCTTTAAGACTGTAAGCTACGATTATAAGAGCATAAAAAGCACTTCGTTACTTCACTTTGCTATTGAAGAGTCTGGGTTGGACAACTGCCAGTGAAGATTATAGTTTTTCTGTTTAATTATTTGCTATTTAATTCAAGGAAGCAATCAAATCCAACCTGGACCACACGGAAAAGGAATAATACAAAGGCAAAGATAGATAGACTGGCTTGACAATAGAAGACTATAATAAGCCCCCAAGCAATCTCCTAGGTGCGTTGGACTAAAGGGCCCATCAGTTGCTATAATGATGAAGATAATTATTGCAGTGACACTCCAGGCATTGTGCTACATGCTCTGTTTAACCCTCTTAACACTCCACAAGGTTAGTGTTGTCAGACTGATACAAGAAAGAGGCTCAGAGAGATTAACTAATTTGTCCCAAATTACATGGTTAAAAAGTGATAGGAGTGGGATTCAATTTCAGGTCTGTGTGACTTGATAGTCTGGACTATTAGAGTCAAAATTGATAGTACCATCAGAACCCAGCCGAATATTATTTATAGTCTCTCACATATCATTATGCTTGTCATAGTCTTATAACCAGTTGTATCAGTTAGGGTTCAGAGAAACAGAAACAGTGGGAGACACGTACGAAAATATTTATTACGAGGAATTGGCTTACATGATTGTGAAGGCTGGAAAGGCAAGTCTGAAGTCCAAAGGTCAGGTCATCAAGAAGGGCAAGCTGGAATTCTCAGGCAAAAGCTGAAGCTGCTATCCACAGGTAGGATTTCTTGTTCTTTATGAAAACCTCAGTTCTGCTCTTAAGGTCTTTCAGCTGATTGAATCAGGCTCACCCAGTTTATCTAGGATAATCTCTCTTACTTGATGTCAACTGATAATGGACTTTAATCACATCTACCAAATATCTTCACAGCAATACCTAGATTAATGTTTGATTGAATAACTGAGGACTACAGCCTAGACAATTGACACATAAAATTGATCATCACAGTCTACCCCTTGTTAACTTAGCATCCATACATAGCTGTTTTAAAAAAAAAAAATTATTGGAGTAGAGTTGATTTACAAGGTTGTGTTAGTTTCAGGTGTACTGCAAAGTGATTCAGTTATACATATACATATATTCATTCTTTTTTAGATTCTTTACCCATATAGATTATTACAGAATATTGAGTAGAGTTCCCTGTGCTGTACGGTCCTTGTTAGTTATCTAGTTTATATACAGTAGTGTGTGTAAAACAGAAACAGACTCACAGATTTCGAAAACATACTTAATCTCCTTAAACGGACTTAATCTCCAAATAAAGGCAGTAGCACAGTTATACTTACCCCTAAAATACTACAACTATTCTGCATACAACCAAAAAATGCTAACTTTTTCCCCAGAAGAGCATGCAAAGTCCTTGAATGATATGTACTCTTCTCCTTTGATATTTTATAATTTAAATACTGTTATATAAAGCTAACTATTATTAGTAATCTTATATGATAAGGGGATAAGAAATGTAGAAAACAGAAATTTTTTATTAGAATATATAGAAACATATTCATAACAAAATAAGGAATAAATGCTTGTAACTATCAAAGTCCTGGTTTCTGCAAGTGGTTATGTGTTGTAGATGGTATTTATAATTATGTTCTTTTTCTGTGGATACAGAGGCACAAGGAGGTCAAAGTGATCAGGTGACAGTCTCAACTTCCAGTTCAAGGAAATTATTTTGTGTCCCCTGGTGAAAGCATTCCTGCCCTTTGGAACTAAAGCCTTTAGACCAGCAGAGCCTAAGATCATAGGCATGGGAAGCATAAGTTTTGCTAGTGGATCTCTCTCATTTCCACCTCTTAAATCCTGGACCCAGGAATACGGGTTATGGGAGAAGCAGCAGAATATATTTAACACTGATTTAGAACATATACAGCCTCCTACAGGATATTACCCTGCACCACTTGTACTGCCACCTAGTTGGCACTGTAACTAGGTCTTCAGAAGGTCACTCCTTGCTTCTATCAAGCCAGCTGTTCAGGATGATGGGGAACACATTAAAACTAGAAAATTCTATGAGCATGGGCCTGTTGTCACATTTGATTTTTTTGAAAAGTGACTTCTTTTATCAAATCAATATTGTCTGGAATACCACCATGATTGTGGATAAGGCATTGTGTCAGTCCATGGAGGGTATATTTGGAAGAAGTACTGCATGCAAGGAAGGCAAATGTATATCCAGGGCACATATAGTTAGAACAAAGTGCTGTCTCTTCTGTGATGGAGACAGTCTGATGTAATCAACCTGCCTCCAGATAGTTGGATGATTACTCTGGGAATTGTGTCGTATTTGGTGCTGAGTGTTGGTCTTTGCTGCTAACAGAAGATAGAGCACTCAAGTGGCTGTATCCAGATTGTCCTTGATGAATGGAAGTCCACGTTACTGAGCCTCTACATAACTTCCATCCCTTCCACCATGTCCACTTTGTGGCCATTGGGCAATGACAGGAATGGCTGAGGAAAGAGACCGTTATCCACAGAATGGGTCATTCTATCCACTTAATTATGAAAATCTTCCTTCACCAAGGTCACATGTCAGTGAACATTCACATGGGACAGAGATGTCTTGTTCTTTGTCCATTCAGAGAAGCCTATGCACATGTCTCTTCCTCAGACATGCTTGTCATCAATTTTCTAATCATATTCCTTCCAAGTCCCTGACCATCCATCCATGCTACTGGCTGCAGCCCATAAGTCAGCATGGACTTGTACCACTGGCCATCTCTCCTTCCTATGAACAATCATGTGTACTACTCAAGGTTCTACATGCCTCCTCACTGTCTTTCAGAGAAATTCCAGAAAGGGGCTGCAGTGCTAAACAGTCCATTTTCAGGCAATGCCTGAGGAAAAGGTAGAACCATCTGTTAACTAAGCCAGAGTTTTCTTTTCCTCAGTCAGCTGGTCATAGGAAATGCTCCATGAGGCCATGGATGCAGGCTGGGGTACAGAAGGTAGCAGGGGTCATAGCCATTTGCATTTGGGCCATATTTCTTCATGGAACTTATGTTTGCCTTTCAGACCTGCTTGAGTCCAATCTCATATATACCACTTCCATTTGGTAATAAGGTGCTCCTGTGCTTGGCTAACTTAGGGTTTGGTGGGTTACTTCATGATGGGCAGCTCAGTTCACATGGTAATTTGATGGTCCATGATTAAGTCATTGTTCACTCTCTATTAAATCCCAGGAGCAAGTTAAAAGCTGTTTCTCAAAAGGAGAGTAGTAATCCATGGAGGGGGGATGGAATTTACTACAAAATCCTGAAATTTTGTGCTGTGATTCACCTATGGGGATTGGCCAAAGGTTCCCAACAGCAGTTGCATTTGACAGGGATGCTTCAAGCACTGTAGGATCTGCTGGATCAAGTGCCAGAAGAGTTTGCACAGCAGGCTTCTTTTGTTCCAGACTCTACTCAAAGTTAGTGACTTTTGAGGTTACTCAGTAAGTGGGCTGGAGTAGCACACCCAAATGAGGCATGTGTTGTCTCAAAAATCTAAAGAGACCCACTGGCATAGTGCCTCTTTTTTGGTTGTAGCAGAGGCCAGGTACAACGACTTATCCTTCACCTTAGAAAGGATGTCTTGACATGCCCCGCACACACACCTTGACCCCGAGAAGCTTCACTGAGGTGAATTTTTGCCATATTTACTTCCTATTCTCTGACAGGCAAATGTCTTAACAATATGTATAGAGCAGTTGCTACTGCCTGCTCAGCATAATAACTCAATGTAATGAACCAGCATGATGTCTTGTGAATGTGAAAGGTGATCAAGGTCCCTGTGGACTATATAATGACATAGAACTGGAGAGCTGATAGACCACTGAGATAGAACAGTGAGGGTGTATTGCTGGCCTTGCCAGCTGAAAGCAAACTACTTTTGGCTATCTTTGCTAACAGGTCTCAAAAAAAACAAAAAAGTATTTGCCAGATCAATAGCTCCATACCAAGTACCAGGGGATGTGTTAATTTGCTCAAGCATGAAACTATATCTGGAACAGCAGTTGTAATTGGAATAACCATCTGATTAAATTTATGATAATCCACTGTCATTCTCCAAGATCCATCTGTTTTCTGCACGGGCCAAATAGGAGAGATGAATGGGAATGTGGTGGAAATCAACACCCCTGCACCTTTCAAGTCATCAATGGTGACAGTAACTTCTGCAATTCCTCCAGGAATGCAGTATTGCTTTTTCTTTACTATTTTTGTAGGTAGAGATAATTCTGGTGGCTTCCACTTGGCCTTTCCTTCTATGATAGCCCTCACTCCACAGGCCATGGAACCAATCTGAAGATTTTGCCACTTAGTTCTGAGATTCTGAATATCCATATTCCTAAAGGGTATTCAAGGTCTGGGGAAATAAGCACAGGATGGTTTCAGAGACCTATGAGGACTCACTCTGATGGACCTGAGATAAATCTCTATTGGTCACCTGACCTTTATAAGGCCCTACTCTGGTGGGCCACAGTGATGTTTTGAGTCTCCAGGGATTAGTGTCAGTTCAGAGCCAGTGTCCAAGTAGTCCCTAAAAAGGTCTGATTATTTCCCTTTCCCCAGTGCACATTCTCCATAGTATATGGCCATAGGTCCCTCTGAAGTAGGGAGAAAGGTTAATAACATACATTTTTCGTACTGTATTGGGGTTTTTCCTCAAGGGGACCCCATCTCCCCTTCATTCAAGGGATCCTGGGCCTGTAAACTGACTAAAGTCTTGAAATTGATTGACGTGCTATAAATCTCTGTTTTGATGATTCAAGTTAGAATTCTGTTTACCTGAACTCTTCTGCTTATACCAATCAAATAAAAAATTCATAGACTGCCTACCTATTTCTTTTCTAGGGATACTAAGATCAACTAGCCAATACCACGTGTCTCTGTAAGTCAGACTGGTCTGATTACTACTTTGACCTTATTATCTATTATGGTAACCATACTCACCGTGCCTTTGGTAATTAAGTGCTGCCACTTGGTCCCTACCACTTGAGATCCAGTGATTCACATTGCATTTAAGGATCCTAGTTCAATGGCAACAATTCTCACTATAATATCTGACCTACGAAGAAGAGCAAGCACACACCTCTTCAGGGATGCTAGGGAAAGGGGTAGGGTAGGAGGAATTGGGAGATTGGGATTGACACATATACACTATTGATACTATGTATAAAATAGACAACTGATGGGAGCATACTGTATAGCACAGGGGACTCTACTTAATGCACTGTGGTGTCCTAAATGGGAGGGAAATCCACAAGGGAGGGAATATATGTATATGTATGGCTGATTCATTTTACTGTGCAGTAGAAGTTAACATAACATTGTTAAGCAACTATACTCCAGTAAAAATTAATTAATAATTAAAAAACTGGGAGAAGAAAAAAAGGATGCTGGGGATCCCCTCACAAATTTATTTCTCACAGCCAAGGTAAGAGTGTATCAAAAGCTGGACCCTTCCACAGTGGGTGAGTTAGTCTTACATGATAAATCCACTCTACCATTCCAATCTCCCTAAACCTTTTTTAAAAATGTTATATTGGAGTATAGTTGATTCACAATGTTGTGTTAGTTTCAGGTGTACAGCAAAGTGATTTAGTTATACATATACATGTATCGATTCTTTTTCAAGTCCCTAAGCCTTTGTATATCTTCCTTCATAATACACTAAGACTGTTCTGGTACTTCAATTCATTTAATGTAAGCCATCTTTGGTTCCATGTTTTGGCCAACCAAACATATTTTTAGAGCCCTTTCTAACCCTTCAAACTAAAACATATATGAGTATCCAGCACTCCTGACTTAAAGAGCCACCATGATGATAATAATTAACAGTCAAATAAAAACATTTCAAGCTTCTGTAACGTTTATTATTAGAACCAACATCCTCCCAAAATTATTGTGCATTTTAAGGGACTTAATGTTTTGCTCTGTCTTTCCTTTCTTCTTGAACCCTCAAACATCTTTCCTTCTATGGCTTTTTTTTTTTTTTCATCTCTACCCTAAGTCAACCTAAATGTGGAACATAACTCCTGTCATTGCTTCCTCCTGAATATTTTTTGCCTAATGAAGTTGTGTGCAATAGGCTTAGGGGAATGTAGGAAGGTTATTTCACAGCTCAAAATTGAACCTCCAGTTTGTTGTAGAAAGTCCTCAGCCTTTCCTACCTCTGGGACCTGTTTCCTGGAGTTTCTTCATCTCATGTCCCAGGTGTTTCCCATGGTGGCAGGCCTTCTCTGCACTATCTCTTCTTGTACCTCTTGACTTCTCCCTTTTGTTTCTAGGCACACTTACCACCCTTCTCACAGGCTGTCCAGGTATCTTCAGATGTTCTTATTTCATAGTGCATGCCAATTTTTATGTTTGTTTGCTTCCTTTCTCTGCTTTCTGACCAAATTTTCCCCAGTGAGGAATTTTGTCCAAAGCTTTTAATATTCTATCTATATAGTTTTTCCAACCCTATATAAAATTTAGCTCTCTATGAATGTCTTTTCACATCTATTATTTTATTTGTTCTTCACAATGACCTTTTAAGGCTGATAGAGCAGGTAAATTATCAGCAGTTTACAGATGAAAAAGCTGAGACTGAGAGAGGTAATGTGAGCAGTGTCTGATTACCCAGCAAATGAACAACCCAAGAAATGAACTCAGAGCTGATAAAGAAGCTTTGACATCATTGTATCCCACCTCTCGTTAGTCATGGGAATCTTTACAGAATCTCTGAAAGTTTCAAGAATATTGGTCTGGTGTTAATAGGGGAAAACTAAAACTGAATCATTTACTTGTCAATTTACTCATTGCAGACTCCAGTGAATCATTGTTTGATGATCATCTTCCCTGGCACCTGGAGCTTCCCTAAGTAGTTCCTTTGTCACGCTTAGAAGGGGACTACAATTCAATCCTCCCACCTTTGTGAAGTGAGTGTAAAGAAGGAGCCTTCTTTTGAACTGAATTGGAGGGTCTTCCTTGGCTATTCACATGGGTGAAAGCAGAGAGAGCCAGCCCTAACTCTGGCTGGTATCCTGCAAGCCCTTAAATCTGACCAGCTTTTGCAGATTTGACCATACATTCACCTGGTTTTCAGTTCAAGTTATATTTGCCTGTTTGCCTCACCCACCCCACCCACAAAGCTGGTTGATTCTCTACAATATTGGATATTGGCTTGTCTGTGTCTGGGGCTAGAGTTAGGCAGAAGGTAAGGTAGCACTGCCTTCTCCAGGGTCAAATTGAGAAAGATGCTAAGAGCTTTTCTTGGAGGACACATTACTCTGGGGAATAGAGGCTGTGGGAGAGACAGAGCCATGGTCAGGAGATTATGACATCTCCAGGGAAGGTGGAATGCTTGCAACCTAAATACAAGGAGTCAGAAAAGGACCTGCAGGTTGGTGGTCTAATGAATGCATTGTGCCAGGGTGAGGAATTATGCATAAATTCCTCCACAGATGGGAGCTGCAGTAGGCATCCTTTAGTTTAGTGCCCAGACATGCCATGGTGTGGGGAAGGGCAAGGTAAAAAAAACTAACTGTTCTGGACTCTTTGATTTGCCAGTATGACTCCCCTTCTGCTTAATCTCCTAGGGCGAGGTCCAGTATTCTTCCAGGTCACAGCTTGTGAGGTTCAGTATTCTTCCAGGTCACAGGTCTTGTGATAATGCCCAATGCCCTTGTCTCTTGGACCCTCCTGCTCTCTTGGGCTCTCTTGGAGCCCACTGTTCCTATGGCCTCCACTGAAAACAGAGAAGAATCAGACACTGTTTAGTACAACCATAAGCAACTAGTAAGTCCTTGACTTATTTACTTACTTATTTACTTGCTTACTTAATTACATACACCTTTGATTTTTAGGAAAAACAAGGTAGAAGAATGAATCCAATGATCCTTTTCTTTCTTGCTTTTAAGTTTCATGTGGTCTTAAAAACAAAATCCTCAAACTTGCTAGAGCATCTTTTAGCAAACCCAAGGCCATAGATCCTTTCTGGGCCACCTTCACCCATTTCCTTGGCATGTACTTTCTGGTCTGCTCTCTTGCATGGCTGCATTTTCTCAGGCATGCAAGAATGCTATGTGTTCTTTAAATTTATTTTTTCATGTTTCTTGACCTAAGCTGAGTCTTTTAACTTCAGGGAGAGCAGCCAAGTGTCAAATTTGGCCTTTCCCAAGTGTTGCTTACAGAAGGCCCAGCAATCCCCTGAGGTGATTGGCAATGCTGTTTTTGGACCAAATGAAGAAGGCAGCTGCAGATGGTGCTATGGGGAGATGGTGCGCATAAGGCTCCTCTCGCCAATCCTGGATGTGCTTGTCCAGCCAGGCCACCAGAGTCCTGGCTCCTAGTCAAGACCCCAACCTTCTCCCCTAAAGATCATGTGGGATTGCATCCAGATACCTTAGGAGACTGTCGGGCAGCCTGTTCCCCCAGCATGAGATGCCTCCCTTCCCTGGTCTTGGAGCCAGCCTGAACCTGAGGGAAGAATGCTTGACAGAATTAAGTCTCAGGGTCTGTCTGAATCTCACAGCCTTCAGGAGAAACCTGCCTTTCTTAAGCTTTTTAGGTGAAGAAGTCCAGCTTCTGATACTAACTCTGTGGACCTTGAGTCTTTAGCTTTACTCTCTGAAACTCAGTCTCACAACAATCCCCTGGGGGACATATTTGTGGTTTGAATATTTTCAGCATCCATTACTCACTTCTTCTGGGAGTAACACCTCAATGTTCCTTTGTCCATTTCTAGCTCAGTCCATGTAGATCTGGTGAGAATCTTGACCCCAGGTAAAGAGAACATCACCCATAATGGACCAGCCAGTACTTTGCATTCCTCTAGCCACAGGGATTGGTTCAGGGATGAGCACATGACTCAGGTCTAACCAATCAGTGTAATTCCATTGCTGTGACCACAGTTATTTCAGTATTGAATAAATGACCCAAATTGTTCCAATTAGAGTGAGTCCTACAATTTACAATGTAGCAACTGGGAGAAAATTCTCAGTTTTCAGCTGGACTTGAACCTGAAGAGAAGTAGGACTAGAGTTGTTGGCACCACTTGCTGCTAAGTGGTGCCTAAGAATAAAACCAATATGGTGAGTGGAGTCAAGAGAATAACTGGGTCCTGATGACATCATTTTATTTCTGGTATCAAACAGTCTGAAATTATTTATACTCTTGGATTTTCTTTCATGTTATTAATACGTAAGACAGAAACATTTTTCAAATTTAAGCAGTTTGATTCTGATTTAAAGAGTCCTAATATACTCTTTGTGTCACTTCCAACTGTAAACTTGATGCATTCAGCCTCATTTGAGGCTAGATAATAAATTTTCTCTTTGTGACTCAGGCCAAGACTTTGGTAGCTGAGTCTAGCCAAGAGAGTGAAATTGCTAGATCCAAGGGTATGCAAAAGTTCACTTTTAGTAGTTATTGTAAAAGAGTGCCTATTCAAGTGTTTTGCCTTTTTTATAAATTGGGTTGTCTGTATTTTATAATTAATTCATAGGAGTTCTTTGTTTATTATGGTTATCAGTTCTTTGTCAGATAAGTGTTTGTAAATTTCTTCTCTGTGGCTTCCCTTTCACAGCCTTAATGATGATTTTTGATGAACAAAAGTTCTTAATTTTAACAAAGTCCAATTTATCAGTGTTTTCCTTTATATGTACTGTTTACAATATCTTTGCTTATCCCAACCAAAGCTATGAAGACATTCTCCTATATTATCTTCTAGAGAATTTATTGTTTTTACTTTACACAAGTAGGTTTACAATCCATCTGGAATTGATTTCTGCAAATGGGATGTGATGTAGAGGTGAAGCTCAATTTTTTTTCCCATAGGGATAACCAATTGACCAGGAATCAGTTATTGAAAATGTTACTCTTTCTTTGCTTCATTTCAGTGACACATATTATATTATATATGTGAGCCTGATACTGATTTTCTATTCTGTTCCATTGGTTTATTTGTCTGTACTTGTATCAGTTGCACACTGTTTTAATTGCTGTTCCTGTCTAAAAGTCTTGATATCTGGTATTATCAGTCTTCTAACTCTGTTCAGTTTTTTTTTTTCAACTGCCTTGTTAATACTGACCCTTTCCTTTTCCTTATAAATTTTAAAATAATTTTCTCAAGGCCAACAAAAACTTGCTGGAAATTTTATTCAGATTGCCTTGAATTGAGACATCAATGTGGAAAGACTTGACATCTGTAAAATATTAACCTTCCAATCTATAAGCATGGTATATCCTTCCATTAATCTAGGTCTTCTTTAATTTCTCTCTGTACTATCATGTAAGTTTTGTGTAGAGTTCTTGTACAACCTTAGTTAAATTTATTCCTAAGTATTTGATGGTTTTGATGTTATTTTAAATGGTTTTACTTTTAAATTTTATTTTCTAATTATTTCTGCTAGTATAGAGTAATATAATTAATTTTTATTGATTCTATATCTAAAAATATTCCTAAATTCATTTATGAATTCTAATAATTTATATGTATATGACTTGGGGTTTTCTATGCACAAAATTATACCATCTACAAATATAGTCAGTTTTATTTCTTTCTCTCTAATATTTACTTATTTATTTTTCTTAACCTATTAAACTAGTAAGGACCCTCAGCACAATGCTGAATATAAGTGGTGATAGCAGACATCCTTAACCTCAGTCCTGTTCTCAGAGAGAAAGTTCATTATTTTAACACTTATGTTTGTAAGATATTTGTATGTACTCTAGTACAAAGCACCCTAACCCCTGTGCCATGGACCAGTATCAGTACATGGCCTGTTAGGAACCAGGCCACACCACAGGAGGTGAGTGGTGGGTAAGCAAGCAAAGCTTCATCTGTATTTACAGCTGTTCCCCATCACTCACATTACCACCTGAGCTCTGCCTTCTGTCAGATCAGCGGCAGTCTTAGATTCTCACAGGGGTGCGAGCCCTACTGTGAACTGCACATGAGAGGGATCTAGGTTGCGTGCTCCTTATGAGACTCTAATGCCTGATGAACTGAGGTGGAGCTGAGGTGGTGATGCTAGCACTGGGGAGCGGCTGCAAATACAGGTTATCATTAGCAGAGAGGTGTGACTGCACAGAGACCATAACAAATCAATTGGAAAACAAGCTCAGGGCCCCCAGTGATTCTGCATTATGGAGAGTTGTATAATTAGTTCATTATATATTACAATGTAATAATAATAGAAATAAAGTGCACAATAAATGTAATGCACTTGAATCATCCTGAAACCATCCCCCTCCCCAACTGGTCCATGGAAAAATTGTTGCCCACGAAACTTGTCCCTGGTGCCAAAAATGTGGGGGACCACTGCACTAGTAGATTAATGAAGTTCCCTTCTATTCTTTCCTTGCTAAAGGTTTTTTTTTTTTTTAATTATGAATGAATAGGTATTGGATATTATTAAATGCACTTTCTGTCTCTATTGAGGTGGTCATGTAATTTTTCTCCTTTATATTTTAATATGGTGAATTATATAGATATTTTTAAATGTTAAATCAAACTTGTATTCTTGATAAATGATCTCTTGGCATACTGCTAGATTTAATTGGTTCATATTTTGTTTGGGATTTTTGCATCTATATTCATGATGGATACTGGTCTGTAATTTTTTTTTTAATGTAATGTTCTTTTCAGATTTAGTATTGCAGTTATTCTGGATTCATAAAATGAGTTTGAAGTGTTTCATCTTTTACTTTGCTCCAGAAAAGTTTGTGTAAAATTGGTATTATTTCTTCCTTGAATGTTTGGAGTAATTCAGTAGTATAGTTATCTGGACTGGGAATTATTTTTAGTCAAAGTTTTATATTACAAATTCATTTTCTTTAATAAATAAGAATGATTTAAATTATTCTATTTCTTCTTGTGTACATTTGAAAATGTTTACCAGGGAATTTGTCCATTTTTATCATCTACATTTTCAAATTTATTGACAAATAAAAACTTATAAAATTTTTAATGTCTGTAGACAGTGTAATGATATCTCCTTTTTCATTTCTAATATTTAGTCTCCTCTCTCTCTCTCTCGGTCATCTTGCTAGGGTTTTATCAATTAATCATTTTAATTTGACTTTATTGATGCTCTTTGTTGTACATTGCTTTTAAATTTATTAAATTCTGCTCTTCTCATTTTTTTTTTTTTTTTTTTTAGTTTCTGTGGATTCAAGTAAAATAACAGTTTCTTGAGATGGGTCATAGATTGTAGCTTTTTATCCTCTTTTGCTAATATATGCATTTAAGGCTACAAATTTCCCTCTAAACGCTACTTCAACTTTAACCCCCAATATTCATATGTCATCTTTTGATTGACTCACCTCAAATTATTTTCTAATATCTATTGTGATTTATTCTTTGATCCATTTATTTAGAAGCATACTGTTTCATTTAAAAACATCTGGAAAATGGATAATTAATAAAAACCGGCTGTATAAAAAGATAAATAAAATAAAATTCAAAAAAATAATCTGGAGAGTTTTCAAGTTACCCTTTGTCTCTGATTTCTTGCTTAGATCTGTGTCAGAAAATATTCTCTATGATGTCAACCCTTTAATATTTGGTGATATTTTCTTTATGGTACAACATATAGTCAATTTTGGTAAAGCTTTCACATATGCTTATAAAAAATGTTTATTCTCCAGTTAGGTGCAATGTCCTACATATGTTATTGGCATTTATCCTGCTTGGTGTTCTCGGAGCTTCCTGGATCTGTGTTTTGGTGTCTGACATTAGTTTGGAAAAATTCTCCGTCATTATTGTTTCAAATATTTCTTCTGTTTCTTTCTCTGTTTTTTCTCCTTCTGGTATTCCCATTATGTGTACATCACAACTTTTGTAGTTGTCCCACAGTCCTTGGGCATTCTCTTCTGTTTATTTTTTTTCTTTCAGTTTTTATTTTCTTTGTTTTTCAGTTTTTGAAGTTTCTATTGATACATTCTCAAACTCTTTCCTCAGCCAAGTCTAGTTTAATAGTAAGCCCATCAAGGGCATTCTTCATTTCATTTAGAGTGTTTGGGGGTTTTGTTTTGTTACAGTATTTTTATCTCTAGCATTTATTTTCAGTTCTTTCTTAGGATTTCCATCTCTCTGGTTACATTACCCATCTGTTGCTGCATGCTTCCTACTTTATCCATTAGAACACTTAGCATATTAATCTTAATTGTTTTAAATTCCCAGTTCAATAATTACAAAATTTCTTCCATTTCTTGTTCAAATGCTTGTTCTCCCCCTTCAAATTATATATTTTTTTCTTTTTGTATGTCTTGTAATTTTTTTCCTGATAGCCAAACATGATATACCAGGTAAAAAGAACTGCTCTAAGTAGGCCTTTAATAATATACTGGTGAGGTGTGGGAGAAGAGGAAGCACTCTATAGCCTATGATGCGTTCTCAGTCTTTTAGTGAGCCTAGACCTCTGGATTGTACACTTCACCAGTGTTTTTCAGGCTTTGTTCTCACTGCTATGTGGGACAGGATGACTAAAGTGGGTTGAAGTTAGGTATTTCCTTTCTCCCATGTGAAAGGCTAGAGTTGGGTATTTTCTTTCCCCCAGGTCACTTAGGCTCTGAGCTCTAGTTAACTAGTTTCCCCTGAGGGCAGGCCTTGTCAAGATAAAGAGTGCCCTAGCATATTCAAGCTGATTCCCTACTCTTGCTGGAAGAACAAAGGGATTTTTCTCTCATATTTACTTTGAGAACCTGGTTGAGTTTCTGGAAGTAAAACTTACAAAAGTGTGGGGGCACCCCTATAACTTGGTTCCCCTGGAGTTTTTAACTGAGTTGTCCACACTGAGCCTCCAATAATTTGTCAGTTATGGTTTAAGTTTTCCTACCCTGGCACTCTGTTCCAATGGTGGTTTTAGCTTGTGAATCTCTGCTCAGGTAAGCCTTGACTCCTTGTATTCACCTGTCTGTCTCTCCAGTCTTAGGAGCAAAGGTTTTTCCTGTGTTTTCCCATCTCTTATAGGTCTAAGAAGAGTTGTTGGTTTTTTAGTCTGTTCAACTTTTTATTTGTTAGGATGGAGTAGTGACTTCCAAGCTCCTTCCATGAGAAATCAGAAACTGGAAGTCAATATATTATTTAGGTATAACTGTTGACTCTGAATTTTGAACCATAAGTAAACCATTATTGATATTTTTCATTTTTTTAGATTTTAAGAGTTACGTTAATATCTCTAGCTCTGATTGTGGATTTATCTATTTCTCCTTTAAATTCTGTCAATTTTATGCTTTATATATTTTGAAGCAATGTTATTAGGTGCATCCAGATTTAGAACTGTACTTCTTCTAGTTGACCTTACCCTTTAATCATTGTTAAATATTCCTCTGTATCTACTAATATTTCTTGCATTAAAGTCTACTTTGTCTGATATAAATATAGCTGTATCAGTTTCCTCCTCCTTCCTTTCTTCGACATCTTCTTATTTGTATATGCTTTCATAGTATATATTTTTCTATCTTTTCACTTTTAATCTTTCTTTTTTATATTTAAATCATATCTCTTATATGAAGTATATAACTGAGTTTTTTATGTAACTCAGCATCTTTGCCTTTTAATTGTAGTGCTTGGTCCATTTATATTTAATACAACTATTGATATGTTAGGGATTAAATAAACCATTTTGCTACTAGTTTTCT
The DNA here is from genome assembly GCF_005190385.1 of Monodon monoceros. Taxonomy (NCBI): domain Eukaryota; kingdom Metazoa; phylum Chordata; class Mammalia; order Artiodactyla; family Monodontidae; genus Monodon; species Monodon monoceros. Next base: position 101,193,106 of record NW_021703772.1, on the reverse strand, counting down.
ATTTAACCCATTTATTATTTGTTCATCTGTTCCTAATATTTTGCCTTCTAAAAATTAATTGCCTATTTAAAATTTTTCTCTTGTTTTAGAAAAATATATATTTATTTTTATATATTTTATATATTTTAGAAATTAGAAATATATATTTATATATATACATATATATACATATATATCTGAAGTTATAGATATATTTTTAAGCAATTACTCTAGGTATTACAATAGTCATCCTTAAGTCTACCTTAAATTATGTTTTTTATTCTTCTTGTGCAATATAAAAATCTTAAAATAATTTACCTTCATTTACCCTCCCTCATTGCAGTTTGTACTTTTGATAGTGTGCATTTTAATTCTACATAAATTTTAATCTTCATGATACATTATTATTAAGTGTTATTAAAGGCTAATATTATCTTATATTTACCCACATATTTCATATTTACACTTTCCTGGGCTCATTATTCTTTCCTGATTTAACATGCTTCCATCCCGGTACTTTTTCTTCTGCCTAAAGAATTTCCTTTAGGGCTTCCCTGGTGGCACAGTGGTTGAGAGTCCACCTGCTGATGCAGGGGACAAGGGTTCGTGCCCTGGTCCGGGAAGATCCCACATGCCGTGGAGCGGCTGGGCCAGTGAGCCATGGCCGCTGAGCCTACACGTCCGGAGCCTGTGCTCCGCAATGGGAGAGGCCACAACAGTGAGAGACCCGCGTACCGCAAAAAAAAAAAAAAAAAAAAGAATTTCCTTTAGCATTTACTTTAATAGTGATGAATTCCCTCTGTGTTTGTCTAGAAAATCTTTTAAAAAAATTTTTTGAAGGACATTTTTACTGGATATAGAATTCTAGATTAACTATTATTTCCTTTCAACACTTTAAAGATGTAATTCCATTCTCTGCTGTCTTTAATTATTCATACTAAAAAGTCATTTTTAAGTATTATTATTGTTTCTTTGAAAGGAAGGTACCCTTTCCATCTGGATGCCCCTTTCTTATAAAAACAACCTTATGTTTTAGAATATTTTTAGGTATATATAAAAGTTACATCAATAGTATATTTCCATATAGCCCACACCTTGTTTCCCCTATTACTAACATCTTCCATTAGTATTGTATGCTTGTTATAATTAATGAACCAATAATTTTAACTAAAGTCCATACATTATTCAAATTACTTTAGTTTTTACTTAATGTCCTTTTTCTTATTTATTTTTTATTTATTCAATTGTTTGTATTAGTATAAACCCTTGGGGGGACTTCCCTAGTGATCCAATGGCTAAGACTCCACACTCCCACTGCAGGGGGCACAGGTTTGATCCCTCATCAGGGAACTAAGATTCTGCATGCCATGTGGCATGGCCAAAAAACAAAAAACAAAACAAACAAACAAAAAACTCTTGGATATTTTATATTTTGTGTTATAATGCAATATTAATTTAACTAAATTGTTTCAGCTTCAGTCATTGTTTGCTCTTTCATTTGGCTCCTGTGATTCTATGTTCCTTTCTCATACTTTCGTTAATGTGGGGTTTTTGTTTGTTTGTTTGCTTGTTTTGTTTTAGAATTTCCTTACTTTCTGGCACTACAAGATGCTCCAGTCTCATCTTGTGTATGCCCTGCTCTGCCTAGAATCAGCCATCTATCCAAGGACATCTGGTTCCCTTGATTGGAGAATTTTCTCAAAAGCCAAGATCTGGGCTTTGGTTGTGCTCATTGTTGATGGGGTGTCTTTGTTTCTAGATTCTCTCAGCTGACAGTGAGAATATATGTGTGCATACTAATCTCTCTCTCTCTCTCTCTCTCTCTCTCTCTCTCTATATATATATATATATATATATATATATATATACACACACACACACGGCTGTAAACATTTTTATGTATATCCATCTATGTTTACCCATTTACATGATATCATCATGCTGATATCTTTATCTGGATACCTTCAAGATTTTCTCTCTTTCTTTGGTTTTCAACAGTCTGACAATGATGTACCTAATTGTGGTTTACTTTTCAAGTGACTTATTTGAGATTCTTAAAGCTACTTGAATGTCTGGCTTGGTTTTGGAAAACCAATTTGTGATGGTTTTGGAAAACGTTTGGTCAATATTTCTTCAAACATTATTTCTGTCACTCTCTCCTCTCTTTTGGGGACTCATTGCATATATGGTAGATTTCTTTATCATGTTCTGTATGTCTCTAATGAAAATGTCTTAATTTTATGTTCTTATATCTCTGTAGGCTTCTACCTGAATATTTCCTCTTGATCTGATCTAATTTTTCAGTTTACCAATTCTGTCTTCTGTAAAATAAACTGTACAGGTTCTTGACAAGTTCTCTTCCTCCAGTGAGCATTTCATTTTCCCCTGGCAGGCAGTTAGACTATGGGCGAATTACCTTGATCCTGTCAATACTGGTATACTTCCATTTTCTCCTAACTCCTGAATCTTAATTGAAACTTGTTTATTTAACAAGACTCCTCCTCTTCAGTTGGTTCTGAGATCAAGTTTTATCTCCCTAACACTGTAACTTTATTGAAATCTGTCTTCCATTTTTAATTTTTCAGCATTGGTTGGTTTATCAACATGTAACTTATATATTGACCTGAGAGAAAATTGTAAACAAAATGTCAAGCCCAGTGTATTAGTTTGCTAATACTGCTATAATAAGGTACCATAAACTGGGTTGCTTAACCAAGAGCAATTTATTATCTGACAGCTGTGGAGGCTAGAAGTCCAAAATTAAGGTATTAACAGGGCCAGTCTCCCTCTGAAGGTGGTAGAAAAGGGTAGGTTCTAAGCCTCTCTCCTAGCTTCTGGTAGTTCCTTGGTCTGTGGTAGCATATATCCAATCTTCACATGGTATTCTCCTCATGTCTAAATTTCTCCTTTTTATAAGTACCTAGTCCCATTGCAGTAGGGGCATATCCTACTCCGGTATGATGTCTACTTACTAATTACATCTTCAAAGACCCTATTTCCAAATAAGGTCACATTCTGAGATACTGGGGGTTAGGACTTCAACATATAGATTTGGAGAGGGAGACATAATTAAACCCATAACACTGAACTCAAAACATTTCTATTTCCTTCTGTATCTTTGTCCTTAAGTCCTGGCTTCCCTTATTGCTTTCCAGGGTCCTTCAGCAGATTTTTTCAGATTATAGTCTGCTTTTATAATTGTTTTTAACAAGAGATTTAATGATACTAGCTGCTCCATGACTTGACTCTATACTAGCTACTTTTGACTTAAAACATAAGTTTAACTAATCCAATTTTAACATGGTATGTGATTCTTCATTTGAAAATTGAAAGAGAGCAATACAATGATCATATCAGGCATGTGATGCATAGTAACTGGCAAAGAGGCAGTTGGGCGTTTTCTTGGCTGGGGAAAAGAGCTATTGAGATAAGGCAAGGGAATTCAGAAAATAATCTACACACAAATCCTGAAGTAGCCCACATGTTTAGGGAGTCCATGCAGGATGAACTCACTCTGATTTCACCATCATTTTGCTGAGAATTGATTTAACCCTTGGCTGAGCATCTCCTTATGTGAATTGATTAGCTCCTTGTGATTAGCAATTGGTTACCCATATTTGCTTCCCAGTACTACAGATATAACCCCTGCTGTTAAGCTGCTTACCTCCTTCAACTCTCTATAAAAACTGGGCCGCTGCTACCCTCCCATTATTCTCAGATTTGGTTTCTCTCATCCTGGACTCAACATCACAGATTGTCTCTCATCCTTCTAGCCTTTGATCTCATGACTCATCATATTAATTCCCTAGAATCTCCTTACCTCATTCGTTCAATCTGAGGCTCCTGATTTGAGGTTCTACCTGTGACATTTTTTCCTTCTTCAATACTATCTAAATTCCACTTACAGCTATACTGTCATTGGATGACCCAAGTAAACATCCAGCCTCTGGATAGTCACACATCCTTTTCTTCACCATGATCCTCCAAAGTCAGTGTTCCCCCTTGGCTCACCTCAGGTTCACAAGCAGCTCCTACATTATCTCACAAAACTGAGGGTAAGTCCCATACCCATTATCTATGGAGAAATCGATAAACACCATTCTTTCTTTCTGTTAATCTCGTTCTTCTTCATAACATTCTTGTTATGAAGAGAGTTTGTCATGGAGTAATCAATTTTATTGGGCCCCCAGTGTGTGCAAAACAACTTGCTAAATGTTCTTTAATTATTAAACTATTTATTTAACAACTATTGATTGAGTGCCCAGGCTTTGGGGTGACACGATGGTGAAAACAACAGATATGTTCTTGCCCTATGGAGCTCATAGTCTGGTTGAAGAGTAAGACATTATTCAAGTAATACCAGAAATGTACAAATGCAACTGAGATAAGTGGGAGGAAGAGAGGAACATGGTGTTCTATGTCCATTTAAGCCAGGCTCCAAAGTTCTCTTTCAGTCCATTCAGGTCTTCTTAAATCCCATCATAAGCATAGCATCAAAACAGTCTTGGTGCTATACAGCAGGTTCTTATAACTCATCTATTTTATATATAGTAGTGTTTATATAGCACAGGAAACTCTACTCAATACTCTGTAATGGCCTATATGGGAAAAGAATCTTAAAAAAAATAGAGTGGATATATGTATATGTGTAACTGATTCATTTCGCTGTATACCTGAAACTAACACAATATTGTAAATCAACTATACTCCAATAAAAATTTTTAAAAAAAAGAGGATGGGTACAGTGATTCTCAATCCCAGCAATGTATTAGAATTACACGAGGTACTTTAAAAAAAAAAAAAGAAGCCATTGGGAGATTGAGATTGACATATACACACTACTATATATAAAGTAGATAACTAATAAGGACCTACTATATAGCACAGGGAACTTTACTCAATACTTTGTAATGACATATTTGGGAAAAGAATCTAAAAAGGAGTGGAGATATATATATATGTATAACTGATTCACTTTGCTGTATGGGAGAAACTAACACAACATTGTAAATCACCTATACTCCAATAAAAATTAATTTAAAAAAAAAGAAGCAAAGGCCCCACCAAAAACTGATAAATTTGGCTCTTTGGGAATGGGATCTGGCATGTAATATTTTAAAAAATAGCTATCCACAAGGATTATAATATACAGACTGAGTAGAGAATTCCTGCTCTGGGGAAATGAAAGGGTCCCAGATGCCTTAGCTTCACAGTTTATCACCTCTTTGTTATATTGTCCCTTCTGTTTTTGCCTTGTCTCCTGTTTTCAGTAATGGGGCTCTTGTTTGGTTCCCTTTGTTTCAAACCAGAACAGTGACCTCAGGTCCAACATCTGGGTCCCTGGCCCATAGGCCCCATCCTGGCAACATAAAATTCAAGTAACTGATCAGGACCCAGGTCTTCTGAGGGGCCATGCAGCTGTGACCAACAGGCATGTCCCTCAGCTGGGGCATGAAGTAACATTTTTATTTGCATGTAGAATATTGTAAAAGAAAGAGGGAAGTAGAAGAGGTCCAGGATGGGGGAAGTGGGGTCTAAGTGGCATGGCCACTCCCTGAACCCCGCCTATAATGCTTTCCAGGCAGCAAGGTGATCGGCTACTGCAGGACACGAGTCCAGTGTCACAGTGGCCCTAAGATTCTAGAAACTTCCCAAAAGGCACTCAGAACCACAAGGACCATGTGACTGACCAAAACGTCTGCCTTCTAACCTCTGGTGAGCTTTCCACACTCCTAGGAGAAACATGACTTCTACCTCTGCCCCTCGCCCAAGAACTTCAAACCCTGCTTGGCTTTCCTTCTCAGATGGGTCCCAGAGTCCATTTATTTCACTTATTATGTTAGTGCTGCTGTGTATGAGTTTCTGCCTCACATCTCTCTGTGAGTTCAAAGTTTGTTATAATCCCTAGCAAAAAATAGAGGTATTTTTTTTCCAGACTGAGGGACAATTCATTTGCTTTGATAATAAAATGGACAGGACAAGGCACCCACTTCAATAAGAAAAATTCAGTTCTTCCTCCTTGGTTTACTCCTCTGGAGTAGACCTGGGGATTCTGCTCCTGAATTCCAGGATCAGCTGCTAGATCCCACAATGACGTCACTGTCTGCATGGATTCAGGCTTTTGCCGGCTAACAGTGTCTCTGCATTGGCCAGGACACCTGCCTGGTCTGACTCTGCCCCGTGCCTGTTGCCCTACCCTACCCCTCCTCTCCTCCATCCCTCCTGATGGGCCTGTGTGGACTTCTCTGGGTCTGATGGGTATGTTCACCTTCTGATCCCTGGAAGGTGGATGTTCTAGGTCAGCAGAGGGAGGCATTCTTGATGCCTGATCTGGGAAGGGGTTCAGAAAGGTGGAGTAGAGGGAGTGGAATGGGGCCTCTGGGGTGGGTGGTGGAGGGGCTCCCCCATACCACATCCATAGCTTGGAAGGCACATGGGATGTTGTAATTTGGCCACAGCGAAAAAAGTATAGAACTGCAGAAGCCTCACATTTTGTCCAGATGATATTGGGGTCTCTTAAAAGCTGACTTGATACCTCTGAGATTCTCTAAAGGCTTGATAAGGAGGGCGTGAAGTTTAGTTATAAGAATCAATGTCTGGAACTCCTAAAAAAAAACATTTATTCCAAACAATGGCTTTTCCAATTACTGAAATTAAAAAAAAAATGTGTATTTATAAAAAGAAGGCAGGTAGCAGGTCAGGAAGTAGGCTCTAGAGCTAAACTGCCTGGGTTCAAATACTAGCTCTACCACTTTGGAACTATGTAACTTTGGACAATTTACATAACTTCTTTATACCTCAGTTTCCTCATCCATAAAATGTGGATAATTGTAGAAACTATCTCATAGGGTTGTTATGAGACTTAAATGAGTTAATATTTGCAAAGCCCTTAGAATGATACCTGACACGTAGTGCACATAGTGGTATATAAGTTTTTTTTTTTTTAAAGTATACACTTTGATGGTAGCAGACAATGTCCTCAACAACATCCCAACATATACCATTGCGAATTTCTTTTTTAAATAAATTTATTTATTTATCTTTGGCTGTGTTGGGTTTTCGTTGCTGCGTGAGGGCTTTCTCTTGTTGCAGCAAGTGGGGCCTACTCTTCATTGCAGTGCGTGGGCTTCTCATTGCAGTGGCTTCTCTTGTTGCAGAGCACGGGCTCTAGGAGCATGGGCTTCAGTAGTTGCAACACGCGGACTCAGTAGTTGTGGCTCATGGGCTCTAGAGCACAGGCTCAGTAGTTGTGGCACACGGGCTTAGTTGCTCCATGGACACATGGGATCTTCCCCAACCAGGGCTTGGACCTGTGTCCTCTGCATTGGCAGGTGGATTCTCAACCACAGCACCACCAGGGAAGCCCCACCATAGTGAGCTTTGTTTAGCTAGCTTGTGTGTGTGCATGAGTGTGTACAGGTGTGTGTATACACATATTTTGGTAATATCTCTTTATTCAGATTCATGGTTCATACCAAAAACTCAGGCAATAAAAACATTTTTCTGGAGAATCAGCTCTCTGGTGATTTTGAATAGCCAAGTTACAAATAAAAGACATCTAGAGTAATCTATTTCAAACGATGCTCTCTGCCATCTCCTCAGACTCTCCTGGGAGTTGGGGGTGGGCTAGGGAGTGAAAATAAGGGTGTAGATGTGGTTCTTATTCCCGCATCCTTTTCAGTCAGAAGAACTCTGCATACAACTCTTTTATGCTTGAACAAATATTCCCACAGTTAAAAAAACATTTAAACACAACTGATGTAGAAGAAGATTTGAGTCTGTGTGCCCCTCAGACCTTTATCTACAGGTGCTATTTCTCATCACCAGTCTCAGTGAGTTTTGGATGAAAGAAAATTCAAGGTTGTTCTTCCCAGCAAGAACCTGGGATGAACTTTTTCTGTATGAAGTGACAGGTCACACGCTTTAATAATCAACTAGGAAGACCTGGTTAAAGCTCCCATATAAAAATTAGAGCACTTACCTAATAACTGTGTTCAAAAGGAAAGGCTCCTCTACCCCCATGGGGGCTTTAGGAGAACCCATGGGCTGGGCAAGCACAGTCCTCCAAGACTACTTGGAGCTGACTACAAAGCACCAGACTCACACTTGGACGAGGTTCCTGTATCCCTGCCTCAGGTAGCCACAATTCATCTGTCCTGCAAAATGTTCACTGTGGCCATTACCATACCTCCACCCCAGCCTCAGAAACCACAACAAAACCCCCAACACACATCTAATTTTGAGCAACGTTGACTCCATTCTAAGACTATAAAATAATAACAGCCATTCAGTAAAAAGGATATGCTAACACACTAAGCATATACATCAACTGTAAGATGTGCCCCAATTTCTCAAATATTTACAATTTTTAAAATTGCATCTTAAAAGCAAAGAAATATGATATCTGTAAATGTCCCCCCCAGGTATTATTTTGAATTGTTATAAACAATTTAGTATTGGAGAATATTTGTTGAATATAATGGTTTGAGTTTTGAAGTAAGTAACCTTTAATCGTTGGACAATAATTATCTGGCTGAAGTCATTCCTGGAGCAATACATAAGCTAAAATGATCATTGTAGAGAAAAATATTTATCTTCCTATATTTATTTGTAAGTATCTAATTCATTCAGAAGTCAGATATAATCACTGAGATCACTGTCAAAATAAAACCTGTCAATATTCTACAAGATAATGATAATTTGGTTTTTCTTTTATTTCTCCTATCTCTTCTTTAGATTTTTAAAATTTTGTTTCATTGGTTAGAATTTCCAGAACAATGTTAAATAATAGTGCTTAATAGAGGTTACCTTCATCTTTCCCTAATTTTGATAGAAATTAATCTAGTGATTAATCATTAAATATAACACTGGTGGTTGGTTCAAACAACATTTTATCATTTTCCAGAAATATATATGTATACTTCTACTTTACATAGAAATTTAAAAATTAGAAATGTAAGAATAACTTAATCCCATGCTTTTTTGGCATCTATAGAGAAGATCATAACAATTTTTCTTATTTAACATATTAGCATCACATAATATTAAATATCTGAATATTAAATTACCTAGAATTTATCATTGTAAAAGGGGGAATCGAAACATAGTACTGCTTTGTAAAGTGAATTATTTGTTTTGTGAATTACCTGAGACAAGTTTCTGAACCCAGGCATCCAGTCTCTATAAACCAGCATGTGGTTGGTGTCTCAGGGACCAGAGACTAATTATAATAGCACCAGCCTAGGCAGGACACCATTAGGAGGTCAGACCTGCCAGAAGAAATCAATTATAGGAGATGAACCTTTTTTGGATGTGTTTCGTGCCACCACGCCCTCGGAGGTCCAAGGCCTTGCTTACTGGTGCAAAGATCAAGAATGCCAGAGTCTGTCATTTGTATACCATTTGGCACTGACCGCCCCCCACCCGTCATCTTCACCTTTGTTCAGTACAGAATTAATGACGAGACATGGAGAGGATGTGGAGATAAGGACTCCTCTTTATGAGACGCTCACTTCAGCCAAAAGAGCAGATTGTATACAAATCCAATAATCCTCTGGCAGAAAACAGGCATATTGCACATTTGCACACATGTTCTCAGAGATCACACACATACTTATACACTTATACCCTTCTCCTCACATTAGGAGATTTGTTGAATACAGTGAGGGCTTAATACAGCCTTGTTTCATGAATAAGTGAATGAGTAAGAGAACTCAGTTGTCCAAGTGTGTCCTCGTACTCACCCACATACACACATACTAATGTCCACTCATAGATACACAGGTAAGTGGAAGAACACCCTCCCTGTAGCTCTTCACACGCGTCAACTACTGTCACGGGCCCCTCCAAGCTGCCATTCATCCCCTCCGGAAGTCTCTGCAATAGGTAGGAGGATGCTTTTAATCTCAAGGATCAAAATTCTCAATCCAACCTGCCTCAACCACAGATAGATTTAATGCTGCACATAATAGGAGGTCCAGAAATAGAGTTTCATGATTGATAGATCTGGAGGCTGTCAACAAGGACAGAACTTCATCCGGTCACCTCCTTTGTCATTTGCAGGATCATTTTCACCCCGAGCCTAGTTCACTGCTGTGAACATCCATGTGCAAGTTTTTATGAGGACACATACTTTCATTTCTCTTAGGTATATACCTAGGAGTATCACTGTTGGATCACATGGTAAATACGTTTGTCCATTTGAGGAACTGCTGGACTGTTTTCCAAAGCAGCTGCACTACTTAACATTCATCAGTGTAAGAGGATTTCGATTGTTCCGCATCTTCATCACATTTGTATCTGTCTTTGAATACAGTCATCTTAGTAAGTGTGAAGTAGTATCTCACTGTGATTTAAATTAATTTAATTTTGGCTCTTCTGGGTCCCTAGAATTTCCATATGGATTTTCAGCTTGTCAATTTATGTAAAGGAGACAGCTGGAATTTTTGTAGACACTGCCTTGAATCTACAGAGATTAAGGAGTTTTGCTGTCTTAACCATACTGAGTCTTTTGATCCATGAATATGGAGTGTTTTTCTATTTATTCAGGTCTTCTTTACTCTCTTTCATCGGTATTTTGTAGTTTTCATAGTATAAGTGTTGCACGCTTTTTGTTAAATTTATACCCAAGTATTGTATTTTTTGATCTTATTATAAATTGACCTGTCTTTTTACATATCATTGACTGTTTGTTAATTGCTGCTGTATAGAATTATAGTTGATTTTTGCATATTGATCTTGTATCCTCAACACTGTTGAACTTGTTTATTAATTCTAATAGATTTTTAATGACCTTAGTCTGGCTTTCTTTCTTTCTTTTTTTCTTGGTGTTTTTCTTTACAATAATTCTCCTCTTGCAAGGTTTATAACGAATTTAATTTTTAAAATACCCAACAATTTACATGTACGGTACAATTGTTCTGTCCCAATTCTTGATGTTCCTCAAGTTTGCTAAATGAATATTGTTTTATTGTACAGATGATGAAACTAAACTTTAGAAAATCTAGGTAACTTCCATAAGATCACAAGGTCAAAACATAGATTTTCCTTTTTTTCTGTAAAGCATGTGAGAGATGAAGATTCACGACATTTCTTTATACCACTTCAGGTCCTAGGCTTATGTGCACACGCACACACACACACACACACACACACACACACACACACATACACTGGGGTTCATGTTTTTTTCAGACCTGCACTACTGGGAAGGTTTTCGCTGGTTAACTTCCTACCAGTCAGTAGTAACGTACTTGTTAGCTATGTCATCAAAGGCTATGCATGACTTTAGAGTAAATCTCAATCTTTTTTACCACCATTTACAGATGGAGAACCAAGAAGGGATGTGACTTGCCTAAGGTTACATAAAAAATAGTGGTAGAAGAATGATCCTGGCCATGTCAGACTTCTTTGGTTTGTCCTAAAATCTGTAGCCTTTTTCTTTTGCTGGTTCTAGAAATTGTTTATCATACCACTTCAGAGATAAAATTGTAAAGGGAAATGTATAATCAAAAAGTTGAATTCCTTGAACAAAGACTGAGAAAGACTAACAGCCATCTATTTGGGACAATAAGACTTCATTCATATATTAATTCTTTCAACAAATACTTATTGAATGCCTATTATGCTGTTATACACCAGGTCATGAGATAGGTAAGGGCGTACAGTGGTAAAGATATAACCCTTGTTCTCTACAAGTTTATAGCACAGTGAGGGATAAAGACAAGCTGACAATTTCTACACTGTTTGACAAGCTCTGGGAACTATGGAAAAATGCCAGTCACTCATATGGCTGGGCAGAGAATGATTCTTGGAGGGGAATGTATCTAAACTGAGGTTAGAAGTATAAAACAAAACAAAGGATATATAAGGAGTGAGGAAGGAGAAATAGAGTAAAAGTAGCAGCAGATAATCAGAGTTGGGTAATTTGAAGCCATTCTGGACAGCTGAAACAGAAGAGTTGAGGGCAGTGAATAAGTAAGCATGTCACTCACTGCTTAGATCATTGCCTGGCATGTATTACACCCTCCATAAATATATATTGAATGGACGAAAGCGTGATAGAGGTGAGTCTGGAGAAGGCAGGAATCAGATCAAGAAGGATCCTGTACAAACATACAGCAAGTTTGAATATTATTCTAAAGATATTAAGCCATAATGAATTTTCATCTGGAAAGTGGTATGTCAGATATGCCCTCTGGAAATGTGGAAAATGTATTGAAGGTGTACAATTTTGTATATGATGAAGAGGTTGTTATAAAAACTCAGATGTCCCACAGCCAACATTGTTCTCAATGGTGGAAAACTGGAACCATTTCCTCTAAAATCAGGAACAAGACAAAGTTGCCCACTTCCACCACTATCACTCAACATAGTTTTCGAATTCCTAGCCACGGCAATCAGAGAAGAAAAAGAATTAAAAGAAATCCAAATTGGAAAAGAAGAAGTAAAACTGCCACTGTTTGCAGATGACATGATACTATACATAGAGAATCCTAAAGATGCTACCAGAAAACTACTAGGTCTAATCAATGAATTTGGTAAAGTGACAGGATACAAAGTTAGTAAACAGAAATCTCTTGCATTTCTATACACTAATGATGAAAACTCTGAAAGATAAATTAAGGAAACACTCCCATTTACCACTGCAACAAAAAGGATAAAATACTTAAGAATAAACCTACCTAAGGAGGCAAAAAACCTGTATGCAGAAAACTATAAGACACTTATGAAAGAAATTAAAGATGATACAAACAGATGGAGAGATATACCTTGTTCTTGGATTGGAAGAATCAACATTGTGAAAATGACTATACTACTCAAAGCAATCTACAGATTCAATGCAATCCCCATCAAACTACCAATGGCATTTTTCACAGAACTAGAACAAAACTTTCACAATTTGTATGGAAAAACAAAAGACCCCAAAGAGCCAAAGCAATCTTGAGAAAGAAAAACGGAGCTGGAGGAATCAGGCTCTCTGACTTCAGACTATACTACAAAGCTACAGTAATCAAGACAGTATGGTACTGGCACAAAAACAGAAATATAGATCAATGAAACAGGATAGATAGAAAGTCCAGAAATAATCCCACCCATCGATGGTCACCTTATCTTTGATAAAGGAGGCAAGAATATACAATGGAGAAAAGACAGCCTTTTCAAAAAGTGGTTCTGGGAAAACTGGACAGCTACATGTAAAAGAATGAAATTAGAACACTCCTTAACACCACACACAAAAAAAACCTCAAAATGAATTCAAGACCTAAATGTAAGGTCAGATACTGTAAAACTCTTGGAAGAAAACTTAAGCAGAACACTCTATGACATAAATCACAGCAAGATTCGTTTTGACCCACCTCCTAGAGAAAGGGAAATAAAAACAAAAATAAACAAATGGGACCTAATGAAAAAAATCTTTTCACAGCAAAATAAACTATAAACAAGACAAAAAGACAACCCTCAGAATGAAAGAAAATATTTGCAAACTAAGCAACTGACAAAGGATTAATCTCCAATATATACAAGCAGCTCATGCAGCTCCATATCTAAAAAACAAACAACCCAATCCAAAAATGGGCAGAAGACCTAAACAGACATTTCTCCAAAGAAGATATACAGATTGCCAACAAACACATGAAAGGATGCTCAACATCACTAATCATTAGAGAAATGCAAATCAAAACCACAATGAGGTATCACCTCACACCAGGCCATCATCAAAAAATCTATAAACAATAAATGCTAGAGAGGTTGTGGAGAAAAGGGAACCCTCTTACACTGTTGGTGGGAATGTAAATTGATACAGCCACTATGGAGAACAGTATATAAGTTCCTTAAAAACTAAAAATAGAACTACCATATGACCCTGAAATCCCACTACTGGGCATATACCCTGAGAAAACCATAATTCAAAAAGAGTAATATACCACAGTATTCACCACAGCACTGTTGACAATAGCCAGGACATGGAAGCAACCTAAGTGTCCATTGACAAATGAATGGATAAAGAAGATGTGGCACATACATGCAATAGAATATTACTCAGCCATGAAAAGAAATGAAATTGAGTTATTTGTAGTGAGGTGGCTGGACCTAGAGACTGTCATACAGAGTGAAGTAAGTCAGAAAGAGAAAAACATATACCGTATGCTAACACATATATATGGAATCTAAAAAAAAGGTTCTGATGAACCTAGGGCAGGACAGGAATAAAGTCGCGGACGTAGAGAATGCACTTGAGGACACAGGGAGGGGGAAGGGTAAGCTGGGATGAAGTGAGAGAGTGGCATGGACATATATACACTACTAAATGTAAAATAGATAGCTAGTGGGAAGCAACTGCATAGCACAGGGAGGTCAGCTCAGTGCTTTGTGATCACCTAGAGGGGTGGGATAGGGAGGGTGGGAGGGAAACACAAGAGGGAGGAGATATGGGGTTACATGTATACATATAGCTGATTCACTTTGTTATGCAGCAGAAACTAACACAACATTGTAAAGCAATTATACTCCAATAAAGATGTCAAAAAAAACTCAGGTGAGAAGTAAGGAATGTGGAAGATAGAGTAGGGTTGAGAAAAGGTGCTGGTTGTAGAGAGTAAGGAGGAATTTGGCACTTGGTATCTGGATTAGAAGAGTGGGCAGAGAAGTGGAGGTAGAGAAAGGCTTCCAGGTTTTTGCACCTGTTTTTATTTTTGGCATGAGATTGGGGCTGAGGAGATGAGGCAACAGTGGGGAAGGAAGCAGAGGTGCCAACTGGGATAAAAGATGCCATCTCCCTCCCTCTCTTCTTTCTTTTCTTTTTATATCAATTCTATAGTGAGAAAACTGGAAACGAGGTGATGTTGGATAAGCTATGTATCCTTTATAGCCCTCCACCTCTTATTTTTAAATAAAGAGGTTGGGTGACCACAGAAGTTTCTTCTAACTTGGAAATTATCTGCTCCATGATATATCTCTATCAAGACCCACCTACTCGGTGCAGACTTCCTGAGCAGAGGGAGTTTTTAAGAAACTTTTGGTAAGAAAAAGATGAGTTAAGAGTTGAGAACTCTTAACTGTCTGGAACTGTCTGGAACTCAGAAAACCTGGCTCGGCCCAACTACTTGGAGGAAAGTCAATTCAAGATTTAGTTTCACCAAAAATGAGAATGAAAAATGGTAGACAAATGATGGCAAAGAAACCTTTCTCCTCCAGCTGCCTCTTACTCCAGGGAGTGGCTTGGAGAAGGGCTCTTCCTTTCTCCTACTCACACTACTTACTCTATTTCTAACCTAAACGTTATTGATTCTTCTCTTTGTCCTGGATGATTTCTTAGTGTTCACTCTACTTCCTGAGGAAGCTCATCTTTGATATTTAACTTAAGCTGTTTAGGAAATTCAAGGGTCATTCACTTTGGCTTTGAGAGAGACCTAACTAATTGGGGATACATCTGCTCCCACTGTGGGAATCAAGGTCAATATCTTATACTCCAGTTATTTGAAGCCTGCTCCTGGCCTTCCATCAGGCACACAATGTATAATATTTATATCAGTGATCAATGGAAACTTCCTATTGGATAAACAGGAATACAGCTTCCCAAATGTAAAGGGAAGTATGTTTCCTTTTCTATTTCATGTATCCTTTTCATGTAATAAATATTACTGGCTCAGACAAAAGAGAAATCTCTAAAAACTTATCTATATAACTTGAGATTATACTTAAAGATGAAAATCGAATAAAGGCAATAGATGGAATATACCAGAATTGAACTTTTAGGTCAAAGTACTGTGTATCTTGAACAGGAATAGAACAGTGTTTTTTAATTTGTTGTGGGCTATGTAGCTACTCCTGATTTTGTAAAATGTAAAACCTTTTATCTGGAAATTATTTTTTATATTTGGAACAAATGATAAATCCTTTGTGGTTTTAACATTTTATTTGCTATCTGCTTCATACATTTTCTCAGCCTTGGGAGTGCTTCCAGATAGACATCTGCATGGAATAATGGAGAAATCTAAAGAAGAAAGACACCAAACCAATCTTTTCAAATCACCTTAGGCAGTTGCTGATGAGGTGGCTTAATAGGAAGGTAAAAGCTTTGTTAACCTGGATCTTCATTTATTCAATAAAGTAAACAGGAGATGAACTTAGGTAGTAGGGAATATTTAATTGCTGCAGAGTTCTAAATGCTTTTCTTTAAAAAAAAAAAAAGCCAATGTGATTCAGAAGCTTTTTTTTAAGCTTCCCTTTTAGATATGCAAACAGATAATTTTAACAAAAGGAAAAATTGTTTAAAATACAGTGTTGCTTAGCAAAAGATATTTATCATCTTCTCTTGTGACCCTCAGTCCAGGAGAACTCTCATCCTAGCTTCTCTTACTGTGCATCTTTGTACCTCTCAGTGAACCTTTGGGCTTTGCTTTCTTTTCCTGTATGCCTACTACATACCATGTGCTTTACATATACTATCTCATTAAGCCAATGCTGGGAAACAAAATGTTAAGTCCTTTTGAGATCTGCTCCCACCTGTTTTTATCTTTCCCCAAATAGTGAGTGAGGTTGAAATGCACAATCCAATATTTAGGGTTTAATCTCAGGTTCACCACTTTTTTTCCTTCTGCAAGTTACATAATGTGTATCTGAGCCTCAGCTTTCCTAGGTTGTATAGGTAGCAGTGTTTCTTGCTTGAGCCTAAATCATTCTTACTCTAGGAGAAAAAGTGATTAGGATGTGTCTGGAAGGATCCACTTGTCGAAGGGAGAAATTCTGCCTTCAGTAGCCTTTGCCCAGACAGACCTCTGAATAGCACAGAAGTTACATTTCTTTCTTTTCCTTATTAATATGCCACTTTATCTGGAAAAGGGCTAGCATTGCCAATCACAGAGACATAAGGACGTTCTCTATGGGCTGAAGAAATTTAATGGACCAGCACATTTTTTTCCAGTAAGCTACAGCAAATATTATTGGCTACTTAACCAACATCCATTCCTTCCAAATAGCACCACATTTTATTCAGATTTCCATGTTTAACTGTGTGGCCATGTGGTTTAGGAGAGGTAGACTCCATCCTCTCATGTGAGTACTGATTGGTGTAAGCCAGTTATTATATTATAACATCATATTCCTTTGCTGATCGGTCTGAGCATGAACAGGAGACATACTTCAGATCAATGGGTCATGGGGAGATAACTACTGGGGACTTCTCATGATAATGAGAAGATAAAGAATGGAGCGAACATGGTAAAGATGGTAGAATAGACATATGCAAAGAACTTAAGTCATGAAGCTATCACTGTACTATTGAATCAACTAATCTCATGGGATGATGAATGTTCTTTATTAAGTCACTTGATTAAGATTTTTCAGTTATGTGCAACTGAAAGCACCCTGGCTGATACAGAAGCCTGTTGCCTAGTCACCCCTATAACTGTAGAAATGGAGGAGTGGCTCGTTTCCCTTTTATAGCTCACAAGCAATTTCTGCTCCTGGCTCTTAGCTTCTGAGAAGCCAAGGAGGTTGGTGATATGAAAGGTAAAGTAAGTGGTTGAGGTGTGACTAGCCTAGAGGTCTATCTATGAGTTTCTTTAGGTAAAATTGGAATGAAATTCATATGAGAGGACAAGCCACCATACTAATGGTGTGGGGTCAGTTGTAGTTTAAGATAATGTTTTATCTCCTCATATGATTCAGAATTAGATACACCTTGCACCTTCCTCACAAGATGTGCAGAAACTCAAAAGACCAAAGAGAACTATCTCCCAACAACAGATACTATTATTACCTTTATTTTACAAATGAGAAGATTGAGGTCCAAGATTATGTCATTTGCTCATGGTTACATGGCCAGGTTTTAATTTATACTCTGCTTCTTCTTTGCTATGTGACCTTGCTTAATTTATATACCCTGCCTATTCTACCTCCTTACTATCTTTACTAAAGATTTCCTCCCCTTTCCCACTTGCTTATATCAACCCATGTAACGTCTTACCTGGATCATTGTACCAGCTCCTAACTGTCCTACTCTTCCTCTCCTTCAACTTTTACTAAAAATTGCAGCCAGGGTTTGCTTTCTAAAATGCAAATCTCATCATATGATTCCCCATCCTTAAAATCCTCTAATGACTCTCTCCTATGTACAGTACTTACCATGGTGTGTGTCATCCTTACACATTTGGCCCCTGCCTGTCTTTCTTATAGTCACTCCTGCCATAACTAATTGCAGTTCATATTTTTCAAGCTTCCATATGTCCACCTTTGTGGTCCCCTTGGCTAGGAAAGGCTTTTCTCTCCCAGTCCATCTGGAAATTGCCATCATAGTTTTATAATTTTATATATTGAATTTCCTCAGTGAAGCTTTGTCAGAATCCTTCCCTCTCATCAAACAGATTAACACTTCCTTCTTTTTTTATTTCCTTCTTCTGTCTTTCACCTCCTTATCCCTTTGGCTCTTTTATCCTTTCTTGTGTCTTATCAAATTAAATCTCATAAGCTCAGCCACCTATGTCCCGCCAATAGCAAAGATTCCATAATCCCCAGGACCATGTGCACATTCCACTCTGGTTTCTAGAGTCACTGTCCTCCACTTGTGAAGTCTTACCTGGCCTTTTGCAAAATTGAGTGATGATTTTGACCCCTTCAAAAAATGCAGAGATCAGATCAGCCCTGGGCAGGGCTAGAAGTGGGGATTGATTAGAATGGGCATAAGGACAAATTTTGGGTTAATGAAAATGGTTTATAAATTTGTTATGGTGCTGGGAACACTTCAGGTAGATAAGATATAAGCTGAAGTTGTTGGGTGGAACTTCTGAGGCAATCTTCTTAAAAAGAGAGCAGATCCAGCTATCACGTGTCCCTCTGACTCTTACCTTTCTTATGCCTGGATATTGGAAGCAATGGTGAAGGTAGAGCAGCCATCTTATCACTATGAGGCAACAAGCAGGTGGGAAGGATGACAGAGAAGAAAACAGAAGGAGTCTGAGGCCCTGATGAAAACTTTTTAGCATTCCTGGATGGCCTACCTCCAGGTACATCATTTGCGCTTAAATTGTTTAAGCCACTGCTTTTCAGATTCCAGTCACTTACTGCCAAATGCAGTTTCTAACTGACATATTTTTGAAGCTGTGTGCCCACATTGATAAAATCTAGAGGATCAATGAGTAACACATTCAATCAATGTAGGCCAACCAACTTATTTGGGATTTTGACTCAAATCAGTCAAAATCATTTGCTTGCCTTACTCCTTTCATAATTGGCAGAATTTTACTTTCCAAACATCCAGGCGTTTGCTTTTAGTTTTCTTTTTCCTCTACTGGTATAGATGCATCTTTCTTGCTTACAGGTTTGCTGCTCAGATGGAAATCAGGCCCTCCGCATGTCCACAAGGTGGAACAGGTTCTAATGTAATCAGT
Organism: Monodon monoceros; assembly: GCF_005190385.1. Classification (NCBI taxonomy): domain Eukaryota; kingdom Metazoa; phylum Chordata; class Mammalia; order Artiodactyla; family Monodontidae; genus Monodon; species Monodon monoceros. The sequence goes on along the minus strand of NW_021703772.1, from coordinate 101,173,736 downwards.
TTAGGTCAGCCCTGGAGAGTTCCTTTGTTCTTTGTTTTTATATAAAAATCTGTCAACCGGAACCAAAATAAATCAATAGTGGTTAAACACGGAAGTTCCTCTTTTCAAATTTCTTTGGACCCCTCAAGAAATCTGAAAACAAGAATTAAAGAGATTCCATTAGGAGTCCTCATGGAGGCTGAGAGGGGGATTAGGGCTGCCTTGGGGGTAGGTGCATAGAAAAGCATGTGTTCTTCATTAAACTTGGCCCTGCCTGCCTCACCAAGTTCGCCTCAGAGGACCTGGCTCAGTCCCAGGCATGGCAGGAGGGAGGTCTCAGGTTCTGCCAGGTGGTGCAGCCCACTTCTCTTCCTGGCCAAAATATCCACAACTTACACACACTTGAGATGGAATCTATTCCATGGGAGGATGTTTCCAAATTTTTTCCTCCATTAGCAAAGAGTTCAAGTGCTTTAAACTTTACCTAATGATTCTCTAAGCAAATCCTCCTCATCTCTCCTCCCTGAGGCCACTTCAGTCCATTTTTCCTGCCAGCACTGAGCCCGCACTCCATGCCAGTCACCTCACTGCAGTTGGGAGCACCAAGAGGAAGAATTTGTGTCCTATCCTACAGGCTCCTGGGCTATCAGAGTCTCCTGGGTTGGTGGAGTGTTCCCATAGGCCAATCCCAGACCCGTGCAGGCAACTGCTTGGGAATCATGTGGGCAAAGCTTTGTTGGGGAGATATTGCTGCTGTCAGTCTGGGGGAAAGGGAGGTTGGGAGCCTGTGTTTTGATTCCATTCTGCAGGTGAGTCTGATGCAGAGCCAGATTCTTAGGGGCCACAAAATCCTCTGGTCTGGCCAGACGGCTTTGTTCACTGTTCCCTGAAGTGTTACTTTTGTTCACCTTTGCCTGGCCCGCCTCTTTCTCCATTCTTATTTAAATCCAACTATCATTTCAGTCCCTAGAGCCAAACTCAGTTCTAACAATCTTCATGAAGCCATTGGTGACAACTCTGGTTCAATGATTCCTCTTTCTCTGAGCTCTTTGATGTTGGGCCCTCCCTCCATTTGGGGTGAATCCGGAGAGCCATAGTAATTTCTCTTGTCATGAATATGCATTGTCTCATTTATCAAAGTGTAAAAGCCCTTATAGGTTGTGCATCTGATTTCTGGTCTTCTAGTGCCTGAGACCATGCGTGACTGAGGCACTGGGTTGGGACAGTCACTGCAGATGTCTAAACTATGAAGTTTGGCATCATACAGCCATGGGTTCAGCTCTAGGCTGAGTAATATCTAAGATCTATGACTTTAGTCAGATTCCTAAATCCCCTGGGTCTCAGGTGGCTCCGTTGCAGAGTAAAGGGCTTAGCACAGAACCAGGCTCCCAACAATTGTTGACTAAATCATCATTATTAGTTATGATATATTTGGTTCTTGTTTTTCTTTCCATTCTTTTTATCTCCTTCACTCTTTGAAAAAAATTCCTATTGTTGGTATGAAAAGAATTTGGAAACACTAATACGAAGGTGATGTAAATATAACCTACAAAGGCAGGTATGTTGCAGCTGTCACAGACTATACACCATGCAACCCCATTACATTTGAAAATGAGACACAGTCACACCATGGAGGTGCATTTAGCATATAAGTTTAGTGCTTAAGAAGCTGTTGTTTCTCTTTAGGGGAATACAGCTGGACTATTCTGATACCAGGTCAGCAATGTTGGTCTCTTTATAGCTTCTTTAGAAAGACAACCATATGCATGGTAAGTTGAGATCAATAACAGGTTACCCCTCCTTAATTATGCATGTATCATGCAAATATAAACATATACCTAAAATTAGCTAATTAGAGAGAGTAAAACATAAGGAAAGAAAGAGGTATTACAGATCTTTACTGCTCAAAGTGTGATCTGCAGGCCAGCAAAATTGGCATCAGCTGGGAGCTTGTCAGCAATGCAGCATCTTGGGCCCCACCTCAAATCTGCTGACTTAGAATCTGCATCATAACAAAATCTTCAGGTGATTTGTATGCATGTTGAGTTTTGAAAAGAGGCTGCTATAGAGAACCTTTAAAAAAGAACAATAAGAGGTCTAAGACGCTATTTGGTCTTTCCCATAAGCCTGAATTGATGTCATGCCCTGTTGGTAGCACTTCCCTCCACACTCAAGAAGGGGCTCCTTTATTTCTTCACTTATGCTTCATGGGAATCTTTAATAAAAGTGGAATCAGTCATTGTTCACATATTCCTGCTCTTCAGTATTGCTGGCCACCACGCTTGCTTTAGGTAGTAGATTCTAGAGGGATGAGATTGTGACCATGTTAGACCCATTAACATTTCTATCTCCCAGTGGTGGTAAAAGTAGACAGGCTTGCAATTCATTTATTCATCAATGATTTTACTGAGCATCCAGGCATTGGGCTAGGCCCTGAAGAGGAAAAGGAGAACAGAAGATGGCCCTTGCCACACTTGATGAGGAAGTCATTGTAGTCCAACATGTGGGCAACATGACATGGGGTAAAGAAGAAGAAGTGACTTTGAACTCCACAGTGAACTTGCTGACAAAGGCCATCTTCCCTTTTCCTGCTTTGTAGAAAGGAAGGCCTGAGGAGGCGGCAGTTGGAATAAAAAGACATCCGTGAAAGACCTCTGTGAATCTGACTCACAAGATCCCTCTCCTCCGTGGACAGCCTTTCTTCTCAGAGGGACACAATTGCTTCCTACATCTTTATTAACCCTTAATTCCAGGGGCCAAAAATGTCTTTAAATTTATTTCCTCCTGAACTGAGATTAATAGCTTGCCTTGAGTTTATTTTTCCCACCATTTCTCTACTTGGGTTTTTAAAAATATTTCACAGCATCTCTATTACAATTAGATCAGAAAACAAAGAAATAAACCTTATTGGTGATTTCTGCCAATATCTGGCAATGCCATGGAAGAGATGTTTTGATTAGGCAATTTTCATTACTAAAAACACTGTAGCACAATAAATTAATTCAATGTTGTGCACTTATCTATTAGAAACATTACTATAGGAGTATAAAAATGTTAATTATTCATTATCACCACTCTGATTATTTGTTGTGGCTGATAATTACATTGAATATATTTTATATCAGTAATAACCTTCTGTCTACATTTACAACATGCTGTATCTTGGGGGCTTGTCAAGTTTTTTCCCCAAGACTTTCCTTTATTAAGACACAGACCTCAGGAGTACATAACCTTTATGTTGAAGACTGATTTTCTTCTTTCATATAAAGAACAAATATTATAGATTAATTAATCCAGGATGATTATTATTTAATCACTCTTCCTCTGGCTTCACAAGGGATTTGGCTTTTATTCAGTTGCTCATTCATATTGTTATGAAGAATAAATGCAGTCATAAAATATTTGTGTGCTATGAATTCACAGAACAACTAACTGAGAACCTGGAGGGGGATGCGTGCCAGCCAGGCGCCCACTTGAGTCCCACACCATGTGGCCTCAGCCTCAAACACAAGCAAATGACCTGAGGTGAAGAGACTGAATCACTGCAGGAGAGCTTAGCCTCTGACCTGACTGGGTTGGGGGTAGTTCAACCATAGACCTAATATTTCAGTCCCACAAAATTTACTGAGCACCTACTATGCACTGTCACTGTGTTAGATTTGAGAATAAACTACCCACTCATTGCTTGACCTTGAAACCATTATTTGCTGTTTTGTGCCTTGGTCTCCTCATCTGTAAAATGGGATAATAATAGAACACACTTCATTGGATAGTGAGGATTAAGTGGGTTAATAATAACTGTTGAAATGCCTTGAATGGTGCCTGGCACTGGCAAGCACTCAAAATATCTAAGCTATTATTATTATTCAGATGTTGTTTCTCTTGTCTAGATGGAGGCAGATGCATGAGAAGTAAGAAACACACCCGACTAATTGTGCAGATGCAGTGATCAAAGTCTATTGAAAGGCACAGAAGTGGGATGTGGTCAGTCAGCCTGGGGTGTGATGGGTGAGGAAAGACTTCCAGAAGGAGGAGATCTTTGGAGCTGACTCCAAAATGAAGATGCTGCTATGTTGAGTAGATCCACTGAGGGGTGGGTATGGGGGGAAGGGAGGGAGGGCTGTCCATGAAGCCTGAGAAGCTTGTGGGGAGGGAGGGAGATGGTTAGGTCAGCAAGGACCAAGTTTCATGGAGACAAACATGGGGGGCTGGCAGCTTGGACTTTACCCTGGAGGCATTGATGAGCCATGAAAGGGTCTTCAGCAGGGGAGTCACAAATAGATTAGCATCACCACAGCTTGGAGTGTAGAAGAGATGGTGGCTGAGAGTCTGGAGAGAGACTCAATGGCAGCATCCAGGCAGGAGCTGTGAGGTCTGAGCTGAGGCAGAGAAATGTGGGTTCATGTGCAGAAGCTGTACAGAGGCACTCCACAACTGGTCCAAGGAGGCATTCTGAGAGGAAGCAAAGCTTTTGAGTTCGATTTTAAATAACAGCTATATTATTGGTGGGATAAAATTGGAGGATGAGAAGGAAGGTGGATTAAGTATTGTAGGTGAAAGTGCAAGGTGAAGTAACAACATGCGACATGTATCATGTGCTTACTGCATGCCAGGTACTACACAAAATGCCTCACCTGTGTTACTTCTTTAAATCTTGGCAGAAGCTCAGTGAGGAAAATGCCCTTAGGATGTCCATTTTACAGATGAGGAAATGAAGGCTCTGATTGTTACATATCAGGGCTACAGAGAAAGAAGTGGTAGCTTTGAATTCTGGAACATTTCCCCTTGATTTTCATGGTCAATGAAACGAGTGATATAATCCTCGTGACTTCGTAGTGTTTTATTCCGTGTCTTCTGTGGGAACCATCAGGGCCCTCAGACAGGGTGCTGCCTCTGTGTGTGTGGTGGAGAGTTCATTGGAAAACCTACCGAGTTTTTGAGCAACCATGGTTACGTGTCATATAAGGTTTACATTTTAATTCCCGTAGGAGATGGCTGCTCCTATGAGGTGACCGTTTATTCTTGCTAGACAAGGAAAAGGCTGAGCCTCAGGGGTCTGCTGCATCTTCCAACGACAGGAGGCACCCTGGGCAGTGGCTTTTCAGCCAGCAGGACCAGTGATGCTGATGTGTGTGTCTGGGTGTGGGGGACAGAATGAGGTTTGGTGTGGAGGTGGAAAGGGGGTGGGGCTCCCTGAATCATGCTGAGCAAGCTCTCTGCGCAGATCTGGACACAAGTGCTCCAGAAAACACTCGGGACATCCAGGCTCAAGGCACTGAGGTGAAATATAGAAGAAAGCAACTTTCAAGTTCCTTCTCTCTCTGAGTCCATTTCCTTGTATGTTCAGTGGGTAGCTCTTCTGTGACGGGGACTGGAGATGACGTTGGTTAACCAGTATGGGACTCCACGACTTTGTTTTTGTCCTGGGGAGGGGCTCCAGGCAAACAAGATATCCAAGATCTGCAGTGCACAGCAGTGTACCCACCGGCAGTAGAGGGGGCTGTGACTCTGGGCTCACAACAAGTAGGTTGGCTTCCAACAGAAATTCGAATTGGGGCTTGGGGGACTTTTTTGAAAGACAGACTGAAAGAGATTAATTAGCTTAAAAGAGTGCCCTTTACAATCAGTTTTCAACCCTGTCTGCTTAGAATTGCTCAGGGAGGTTCTAAACATGTTACTGTACAGGCTGTCTCCCTAGAGATTCTGATCCATTTGATCTTGGGCGGGCCCAAGTATTGGTCTATTTTAAAATCTCCCCAGGATAAAAATGTGTTGCCAGAATTGAAACCACCAATTTAGGCAGACTGAAGACCAGCTGTTTGGACCCCACCAGGCACGAGCCAGAGCTCCAGGGGCACTTTCGCCAAGGGCAGGCACGTTAACAGGCAGCTTTGTGGGAACAGCAACAAAACTTACGAAGAGGGCTTCCCTGGCGGTGCAGTGGTTGAGAGCCCGCCTGACGATGCAGGGGACATGGGTTCGTGCCCCGGTCCGGGAGGATCCCACATGCCGTGGAGCAGCTGGGCCCGTGAGCCATGGCCTCTGAGCCTGCGCGTCCGGAGCCTGTGATCCGCAACGGGAGAGGCCACAACAGTGAGAGGCCCGTGTACCACAAAAAGAAAAAAATAAAAATAAAAAATATAAAAAAATAAAAAGGGATGAATAAAAAATAAGACCTTGGGCTTCCCTGGTGGCGCAGTGGGTGAGAGTCTGCCTGCAGATGCAGGGGATACGGGTTCGTGCCCCAGTCCGGGAGGATCCCACCTGCCGCGGAGCAGCTGGGCCCATGAGCCATGGCCTCTGAGCCTGCGCATCCAGAGCCTGTGCTCCGCAACGGGAGAGGCCACAGCAGGGAGAGGCCCGCATACCGCAAAAGCAAACAAACAAAGAAAAAACTTACGAAGCCAGGGAAGTGACTCCAGACAGGCTCCTGCAGAGGCTGGGCCAGTCCTTGTCCACCTCCACTGGGAACAGTGCAATGTGGACCGTGTCTTTTGGGTCAGCCACAAAGCATGGAAACACTGCATTCAAGATTTCCATTCATTGTCCAGCCCTGGGACAGGGAAATGCATGAGAAAACCTATGACTGCCCCTCCAGCCCAGCTTTTTAGTAGGAGAAGGCGCTGCCCTTGAGCAGAAGACATGGCTGCAGAGCTGAGGTCTTGAGCTGTGTTCATAATCCAAGCTCCCCAAAGTGCACGGCAGGCCTTAACTGGCTTAGCCTGGTCTGCATCTGTGTAGTCAGTTCTCAGTTTTGCAGGAGAGGATTTTCCTCTTTATGGTTTACATGTGGCTGACATCTAATTCCAGCCTGTTTTTTTCCACTATTCCACACCCTCCTGGGTCTTCCTCCCTATGGCCTACATGGCACACAGACTCCTACAACTGTTATCTAAGCAGACTAAGATGTCAAACTGGTTCATAGTGTTTCACTTGGCTCTCAACACACCACAGGCACTAAATAGATGTCTGTTGATTGATTGGTTGTGGCCACCAGATCATGACGAGTGGATCAAAGACTAAGAAAATTATTTTTTTACTGTCTTCTTTCCTCTATTGTGTTGATGAGCAAGAGTTGACTGTGATACTTTCTAGGTTGAGCAATTGTGCTTTTTGCAAATGCCTTCCAGGTCCCAAAATAAAGAACAGAAATTTTCTCCGTATTGCTAAAGTATTATCTTACTATAGCCTTTTTTTGGTTCCGTTGTATTTTATTTTATTTTATTTTTTTAACATCTTTAACATCTTTATTGGAGTATAATTGCTTTACATTGGTGTGTTGTTTCTGCTTTATAACAAAGTGAATCAGCTATATATAAACATATATCCCCATATCTTCTCCCTCTTGCGTCTACCACCCACCCTCCCTATCCCACCCCCCTAGGTGGCCACAAAGCAGTGAGCTGATCTCCCTGTGCTATGCAGCTGCTTCCCACTAGCTCTCTTATTTACATTTGGTAGTATATATAAGTCCATGCCACTCTCTCACGTCGTCCCAGCTTACCCTTTCCCCTCCCCCTGTCCTCAAGTTCATTCTTTACGTCTGTGTCTTTATTCCTGTTCTGACCCTAGGTTCTTCAGAACCATATACATTTTTTTGATTCCATATATATGTGTTAGCATACAGTATTTATTTTTCTCTTTCTGATTTACTTCACTCTGTATGACAGACACTAGGTCCATCCATCTCAGTACAAATAACTCAATTTTGTTTCTTTTTATGGCTAATATTCCATTGCATTTATGTGTCACATCTTCTTAATCCATTCATCTGTCGATGGACACTGGAGTTGCTTCCATGTCCTGGCTATTGTAAATAGTGCTGCGATGAACCTGTGATAATGACGCTGTTTGAATTATGGTTTTCTCAGGGTATATGCCCAGTAGTGGGATTGCTGGGTCACATGGTAGTTCTATTTTTAGTTTTTAAGGAACTTCTATACTGTTCTCCATAGTGGCTGTATCAATTTTCATTCCCACCAACAGTGCAAGAGGGTTCCCTTTTCTCCACACCCTCTCCAACATTTATTGCTTGTAGATTTTTTGATGATGCCCATTCTGACTGGTGTGAGGAGATACCTCAATGTGGGTTTGACTTGCATATCTCTAATGATTAGTGATGTTGAGCATCCTTTCATGTGTTTGTTGGCAATCTGTATATCTTCTTTGGAGAAATATCTCTTTAAGTCTTCTGCCCATTTTTGGATTTGGTTGTTTGCTTTTTTGATATGGAGCTGCATGAGCTGCATGTATATTTTGGAGATTAATCCTTTGTCAGTTGCTTCATTTGCAAATATTTTCTCCCATTCTGAGGGTTGTCTTTTCGTCTTGTTTATGGTTTCCTTTGCTATGCAAAAGCTTTGAAGTTTCATTAGGCCCCATTTGTTTATTTTTGTTTTTATTTCCATTTCTCTAGGAGTTGGGTCAAAAAGGATCTTGCTGTGATTTATGTCATAGAGTGTTCTGCCTATGTTTTCTTCCAAGAGTTTTATAGTGTCTGGCCTTACATTTAGGTCTTGAATCCATTATAATTTTTTTTTGTGTGTGTATGGTGTTAAGAAGTGTTCTAATTTCATTCTTTTACATGTAGCTGTCTTTTCCCAGCACCACTTATTGAAGAGGCTGTCTTTTCTCCATTGTATATTCATGCCTCCTTTATCAAAAATATGGTGACCATATGTGCATGGGTTTATCTCTGGGCTTTCCATCCTATTCCATTGATCTATATTTCTGTTTTTGTACCAGTACCATACTGACTTGATTACTGTAGCTTTGTAGTATAGTCTGAAGTCAGGGAGCATGATTCCCCCAGCTTCGTTTTTCTTTCTTATGATTGCTTTGGCTATTCAGGGTCTTTTGTGTTTCCATACAAAGCGTGAAATTTTTTGTTCTGGTTCTGTGAAAAGTGTCATTGGTAGTTTGATAGGGATTGCATTGAATCTGTAGATTGCTTTGCATAGTATAGTCATTTTCACAATGTTGATTCTTCCAATGCAAGAACATGGTATATCTCTCCATCTGTTTGTATCATCTTTAATTTCTTTCATCAGTGTGTTCTAGCTGTCTCCATACAGGTCTTTTCACCCCTTAGGTAGGTTTATTCCTAGGTATTTTATCCTTTTTGTTGCAGTGGTAAATGGGAATGTTTCCTTAATTTCTCTCTCAGATGTTTCATCTTTAGCGTATAGGAATGCAGGAGATTTCTGTGCATTAATTTTGTATCCTGTTACTTTACAAATTAATTGATTAGTTCTAGTAGTTTTCTGGTAGCATCTTTAGGATTCTCTATGTGTCATATCATGTCATCTGCAAACAGTAACAGCTTAACTTCTTTTCTGATTTGGATTCCTTTTATTTCTTTTCCTTCTCTGATTGCTGTGGCTAAAACTTCCAAAATTATGTTGAATAATAGTGGTGAGAGTGGACAACTTTGTCTTGTTCCTGATCTTAGAGGAAATGTTTTCAGTTTTTCACCATTGAGAATGATGTTGGCTGTGGGTTTGGCATATATGGCCTTTGTTATGGTGAGGTAAGTTCCCTCTATGCCTACTTTCTGGAGGGTTTTTATCATCAATGAGTGTTGAATTTTGTCAAAAGCTTTTTCTGCATCTACTGAGATGATCATATGGTTTTTCTCCATCAATTTGTTAATATGGTTTATCACATTGATAGACTTGCGTATATTGAAGAATCCTTGCATCTTAGGATAAACCTCACTTGATCATGGTGTATGACCCTTTTAATGTGCTGCTGGATTCTGTTTGCTACTATTTTGTCGAGAAGTTTTCATCTATGTTTATCAGTGATATTGGACTGTAGTTTTCTTTCTTTGTGACATCTTTGGTTTTGGGATCAGGGTGATGGTGGCCTCATAGAACGAGTTTGGGAGTGTTCCTCCCTCTGCTATATTTTGGAAGAGTTTAAGAAGGATATGTGTTAGCACTTCTTTAAATGTTTGATAGAGTTTGATGGTGAAGCCATCTGGTCCTGGACTTTTGTTTGCTGGAAGATTTTTAATCACAGTCTCAGTTGCAGTGCTTGTGATTGGTCTGTTTATATTTTCTATTTCTTCTTGGTTCAGTCTCAGAAGGTTGTGCTTTTCTAAGAATTTGTCCATTTCCTCTAGGTCGTCCCTTTGATTGGCATATAGTTGCTTGTAGTAATCTCTCATGATCCTTTGTATTTCTGCAGTGTCAGTTGTTACTTCTCCTTTTTCATTTCTAATTCTGTTGATTTGAGTCTTCTCCCTTTTTTTCTTGATGAGTCTGCCTAACGGTTTATCAATTTTGTTTATCTTCTCAAAGAGCCAGCTTTAGTTTTATTGATCTTTGCTATTGTTTGCTTCATTTCTTTTTCATTTATTTCTGATCAGATCTTTATGATTTCTTTCCTTCTGCTAACTTGGGTTTTTTTTTTTTGTTCTTCTTTCTCTAATTGCTTTAGGTGAAAGGTTAGGTTGTTTATTTGAGATATTTCTTGTTTCTTGAGGTAGGATTCTATTGCTATAAACTTCCCTCTTAGAACTGCTTTTGTTGCATCCCATAGGTTTTGGGTCGATGTGTTTTTTGTTTCTAGGTGTTTTTTGCTTTCCTCTTTGATTTCTTCAGTGATCTCTTGGTTATTTAATAGTGTATTGTTTAGCCTTCATGTGTTTGTATTTTTTACAGAATTTTTCCTGTAATTGATATCTAGTCTCCTAGCATTGTGGTCAGAAAAGATACTTGATATGATTTCAATTTTCTTAAACTTACTAAGGCTTGATTTGTGACCCAAGATATGATCTATCCTGGAGAATGTTCCATGAGCACTTGAGAAGAAACTGTATTCTGTTGGTTTTGGATGGAATGTCTTATAAATATCAGTTAAGTCCATCTTGTTTCATGTATCATTTAAAGCTTCTGTTTCCTTAGTCATTTTCATTTTTGATGATCTTTCCATTGGTAAAAGTGGAGTGTTAAAGTCCCCTACTGTAATTGTGTTTCTGTCAATTTCCCCTTTTATGGCTGTTACCACTTGCCTTATGTATTGAGGTGTTCTTATGTTGGGTGAATAAATATCTACAATTGTTAAATCTTCTTCTTGCATTGATACCTTGATCATTATGTAGTATCATTCTTTGTCTCTTGTAACAATCTTTATTGAAAGTCTATTTTGTTTGACATGAGAATTGCTACTCCAGCTTTCTTTTGATTTCCATTTGCATGGAATATCTTTATCCATCCCCTCACTTTCAGTCTGTATGTGTCCCTAGGTCTGAAGTGGATCTCTTGCAGACAGCATATATATAGATCTTGTTTTTGTATCCATTCAGCCAGTTATGTCTTTTGCTTGGAGCATTTAATCCATTTACATTTAAGGTATTTATCAATATGTATCTTCCTATTACCATTTTCTTAACTGTTTTGGGTTTGTTATTGTAGGTCTTTTCCTTCTCTTGTGTTTCCTGCCTAGAGAAGTTCCTTTAGCATTTATTGTAAAGTTTGTTTGGTGGTTCTGAATTAGCTTTTGCTTGTCTGTAAAATTTTAATTTCACTGTTGAATCTGAATGAGATCCTTGCTGGGTAGAGCAATCTTGGTTGTAGGTTTTACCCCTTCATTACTTTAAATATGTCCTGCCACTCCCTTCTGGCTTGCAGAGTTTCTGCTGAAAGATCAGCTGTTAACTTTATGGGGATTCCCTTGTATGTTATTTGTTGCTTTTCCCTTGTTCCTTTTAATATTTATTCTTTGTTTTTAATTTTTGATAGTTTGATCAATATGTGTCTTGGCGTGTTTCTCCTTGGATTTATTCTATATGGTACTCTCTGTGCTTCCTGGACTTGACTGACTATTTGCTTTCCCATATTAGGGAAGTTTTCAATTATAGCCTCTTCAAGTATTTTCTCAGTCCCTTTCGTTTTCTCTTCTTTTTCTGGGACCTCTATAATTCGATGTTTGTGTGTTTAATGTTGTCCTTGAGGTCTCTGAGGCTGTCCTCAATTCTTTTCATTCTTTTTTCTGCTCTGCAGTAGTTATTTCCACTATTTTATCTTCCAGGTCACTTATCCAGTCATCTGCCTCAGTTATTCTGCTATTGATTCCTTCTAGAGAATTTTTAATTTCATTTATTGTGCTAATCATCATTGTTTGTTTGTTCTTTAGTTCTTCTAGGTCCTTGTTAAAAGTTTCTTGCATTTTATCCATTCTATTTCCAATATTTTGGATCGCCTTTACTATCATTTCTCTGAATTCTTTTTCAGGTCCACAGCCTATTTCCTCTTCATTTGTTTGGTGTGGTGGGTTTTTACCTTGCTCCTTTATCTGCTGTGTGTTTCTCTGTCTTCTCATTTTGCTTAACTTAACTGTGTTTGGGGTCTCCTTTTTGCAGGTTGCAGGTTTGTAGTTCCTGTTGTTTTTGGTGTCTGCCCCCAGTGGCTAAGTTTGGTTCAATGGGTTGTGTAGGCTTCCTAGTGGAGGGGACTAGTGCATGTGTTCTGGTGGATGAGCCTGGATCTTGTCTTTCTGGTGGTCAGGACTGTGTCTGGTGGTGTTTTTTGGGGTGTCTGTGACCTTATTATGATTTTAGGTAGCCTGTATGTTAATGAGTGTGGTTGTGCTCCTGTCTTGCTAGTTGTTTGGCATAGGGTGTCTAGCACTCTAGCTTGCTAGTCATTGAGTGGAGCTGGGTCTTAACTTTGAGATGGAGATTTCTGGGAAGCTTTCACCGCTTGATATTATGTGGAGCCAGGGGGTCTTTGGTGGACCAATGTCCTGAACTTGGTTCTCCCACCTCAGAGGCACAGGCCTGACACACAGCCAGACCACCAAGACCCTGTCAGCCACAAGGCTCAGAAGAAAAGGGAGGAAAAAAAGGAAAGAAAGACAGAAAAAATAATAATAAAATAAAGTTATTCAAATAAAAAATTATTATAAATAAAAAATTTTAAAGTAATTAAAAAAAGAAAGTAAATGAAAAAAACAAAAAAAACTGGACAGACAGAACCCTAGGACAAATGGTAAAAGCAAAGCTATACAGACGAAATCACACAAAGAAGCATACACACTCACAAAAAGAGACAAAGGAAAAATATTTATATCTCTCTCTCTCTATATATATATATATAAATAAATGGAGAAAGAGAGCAACCAAATCAATAAACGAATCTACCAATGATAATAAACTCTAAATATTAAACTAAGATAAACATAAAACCAGAAACAAATTAGATGCAGAAAGCAAACCCCAAGTTTACACTTACTCCCAAAGTCCACAGCCTCAATTTTGGATGATTCGTTGTCTATTCAGGTATTCCACAGATGCAGGGTACATCAAGTTGACTGTGGAGATTTAATCCACTGCTCCTGAGGCTGCTCGGAGAGATTTCCCTTCCTCTTCTTTGTTTGCACAGCTCCTGGGGTTCAGTTTTGCATTTGTCCCCGCCTCTGCATGTAGGTCGCCTGAGGGCAACTGTTCTTTGCTCAGACAGGACAGGGTTAAAATAGCATCTGATTAGTGGGCTGTGGCTCACTCAGGCAGGGGGCGGGAGGGGTATGGAATGCGGAGTGAGCTTGCTGCGGCAGAGGCCAGCATGACGTTGCAACAGCCTGAGGCCTGTCATGTGTTCTCCTGGGGAACTTGTCCCTGGATCATGGTATCCTGGCAGTGGTGGGCTGCACAGGCTCCCTGGAGGGGAGGTGTAGATAAAGACCAGTGCTTGCACACAGGCTTCTTGGTGGCTGCAGCAGCATCCTTATCATTTCATGCCTATCCCTGGTGTCTGCGTTGATAGCCACGGCTCACGCCTGTCTCTGGAACTCATTTACACGGTGCTCTGAATCCCCTCTCCTAACGCACCCCAAAACAATATTCTCTTGCCTCTTAGGCAGTTCCAGAATTTTTCCTGGCTCTCCCTCCCTGCTAGCTGTGGCACACTAGCCCCCTTCAGCCTGTGTTCATGCAGCCAACCCCAGTCCTCTCCCTGGGATCTGACTTCCGAAGCCCAAGCTTCAGTTCCCAGCCCCCACCCACCCCGGCGGGTGAGCAGACAAGCCTATTGGGCCGGTGAGTGCTGGTTGGCACCGATCTTCTGTGCGGCAATCTCTCTGCTTTGCCCTCTGCACCCCTCTTGCTACGCTCTCCCCATGGCTCTGAAGCTTCCCCTCCACCCACCCCCAATCTCTGCCAGTGAAGGCACTTCCTAGTGTGTGGAAACATTTCCTCCTTCACAGCTCCCTCTCATAGGGGCAGGTCCCATTCCTATTATTTTGTCTCTGTTTTTTCTTTTGCCCTACCCAGGTACATGGAGAGTTTCTTGCCTTTTGGGGGGTCTGAGGTCTTCTGTCAGCGTTCAATAGGTGTTATGTAGGAGTTGTTCCACATGTAGATGTATTTCTGATGTATTTGTGTGGAGGAAGGTGATTTCCACTTCTTACTCCTCCGCCATCTTGAAGGTCTCCTCTGGTTCAGTTGTATTTTATACTGAATATGTAATCTAGCAGAGTTTGCACAGTGGTCCAATCTTAACTTTATTTTTACCATTTAACCATTAAGGTACTATATTTAAAAATTATTATATTCCTATTTAAATGTGTTTTAAAAAGTTTAGAGAGGCAAGTCTTTTTAAGAGAGCAGATGTCTGAACTCAGTGCCAAAATAACTTCAGAAACCATCATAGTTTAATGAAGGGCTTACATAATGTTTAGGTAAAAGAAATGAAGGTGAAGTAAACTGGTGTATACAGGAGCCAACTCCTAATTTTCAAAACGTTACCATCAGGGTTTTATACATACTCTGGGAGTCAGTCTGTAAACTGTTATTTATTCTATTTTGTTTTGAAGAGGGGAAGCCACATGGAAGAATGTTCTATCCTAGAAAAGATGGGTACAAACATTTTAGGTCCTTAGGTTGGGCAAAATGTAATCTAGCATTAGCAACAAAACAAAATGTAAAGGATTTTATGATTTTTCCTTTGCACTCTTTTTATTTAATTAGTATACTTTTTAAGCTCTTCCATAGCACAAAGCACCGGCAAGAAATCTGCTACTGTTCCTTCAGTTGTATCTTCTTCCAGACTGGGTTCTTCATAAGCTTCTTTGCAAGTTATATTCCCCTTTTAATTTGATTATCAATTAGTAGTTGCGGCAGTAGTAGTGTTTCTGCTGTAGTGTGTTTAAATAGTTCTCATGATATTTCTCTTTATCTTTCTCATGGTTAACCTAGACATGTCTGTCCAGACCTTCTGCTGCTTTGATGTAGTTTGGGCTCTTTCTTTTCTAGTCCTTCTCATCTTCTCTGTTTTTTATTAGAGCTGCATTTTGAGGGTGGAGTCTTGCTTATCCATTACATCTTTGTGGCTCCATGATGCAGATGGAGAGGATAACTGCATCATTGGATGGTGAGGACCGAGGTCAGTGGCTGTGGGTAACAGTAACATCTGACTGGAACATCTGCATTAAACTTTCTTTCGTGAGATCTTTTTTATATGTTCTGTACCAGGGGATACTCCACTCAGTCAAGGGTGCATCATGTCCTGTGGAGTTAGCTGATCCCCTCCCCCACCTAGCAGAGTGACCTGGATTATGGGAAGCTCAGATGGTATTCCCTGTCCGGGTGTGTTCCTCTCTCTTCTGCTGAGGATGCATTAAAAGTCAAGATCCCTACTCACAGTGACATATTCTTTATGTTCCTCAGGGCAACCCCAATTAACTCTTTGGTCCTCTTCTCTTTAGCTTGAAAAGTAATCCTGAAATTTTTCCTGACTTGTACACTGTCCTGATGCCCTCAGTCTGTTTAGGGGTGTGGAGACAGGGTTAGAAGCTCTGACATGACACCCACTGCTCGTCATAGATAATCTTCTCTTTCTTGCCTTGACCACCACATAAACTATATCAGTTTATG
Organism: Monodon monoceros; assembly: GCF_005190385.1. NCBI lineage: Eukaryota > Metazoa > Chordata > Mammalia > Artiodactyla > Monodontidae > Monodon > Monodon monoceros. Next base: position 101,157,880 of record NW_021703772.1, on the reverse strand, counting down.
TCACAAGGCTGTTCCCCTCTCACTGTTTGGTTGTTATTGGTGAGGTTTTAGCAGGTCTTAACAAACTATTGATAGTTTTCACTTCTTTCATTAGGGATTGAGTGCTGGTTAATCTGTGCTACTACTTCCCCTCCTCATCTCAACCCTAAACTCTAAAGCAGTTTTAAGGTGAAGAGCAAGAGTCATCACTGGGAGTTGAAATGATGTTCAGGCGAGCAAAGATAGTCTTCCCTGGAAAGCAGACAAAAGGTAAGCAGTGAATAATAATAATTTAAAAATTTGGTGTGTATTCAAGTTGAATTTAGATGTTTGCAGTTATTTAAAATCCTCTAGATTATTAAGTTTATTATTTCAAAGTAGAAATTATAGTTTAATTAATATTCATGCTTTCATCTTTAGGAAGAAGTATATTTTAATGGGAAACACAAGTTTGCATAACATTTTTTAACATCTTTATTGGAGTATAATTGCTTTACAATGTAGTGTTAGTTTCTGCTGTATAACAAAGTGAATCAGCTATATGTATACATATATCCCCATACCCCTCCCTCTTGCACCTCCCTCCCACCCTCCCTACCCCACCACTCTAAATGGTCACAAAGAACCGAGCTGATCTCCCTGTGCTATGCAGCTGCTTCCCACTAGCTATCTTATTTTACATTTGGTAGTATATATAAGTCTATGCAACTCTCTCACTTCATCCCATCTTACACTTCCCCCTCTCCCTGTCCTCAAGTCCATTATTTACATCTGTGTCTCTATTCCTGTCCTGACCCTAGGTTCTTCAGAACCATTTTATTTTCATTCCATATATATGTGTTAACATACGGTATTTATTTTTCTCTTTCTGATTTACTTCACTCTGTATGACAGACACTAGGTCCATCCACCTCACTACAAATAACTCAATTTTGTTTCTTTTTATGGCTAATATTCCATTGCATTTATGTGCCACATCTTCTTTATCCATTCATCTGTCAATGGACACTTAGGTTGCTTCCATGTCCTGGCTATTGTAAATAGTGCTGTAATGAACTTGTGGTACATGACTCTTTTTGAATTATGGTTTTCTCAGGGTATATGCCCAGTAGTGGGATTGCTGGATGATATGGTAGTTTTATTTTTCATTTTTTAAAGAACCTCCATACTGTTCTCCATAGTGGCTGTATCAATTTTCATTCCCACCAACAGTGCAAGAGGGTTCCCTTTTCTCCACAACCTCTCCAGCATTTATTGTTTTAGCGTTTTTGATGATGACCATTCTTACTGGTGTGAGGTGATACCTCGTTGTGGTTTTGATTTGCATTTCTCTAATGATTTATGAGGTTGAGCATCCTTTCACGTGTTTGTTGGCAAACTGTATATCTTCTTTGGAGAAATGTCTCTTTAAGTCTTCTGCCCAATTTTGGATTGGGTTGTTTGTTTTTTTGATATGGAGCTGCATGTGCTGCTTGTATATTTTGGAGATTAATCCTTTGTCATTTGCTTCATTTGCAAATATTATCTCCCATTCTGAGGGTTGTCTTTTCGTCTTGTTTATGGTTTCCTTTGCTGTGCAAAACCTTTAAGTTTCATTAGGTCCCATTTGTTTATTTTTGTTTCCATTTCCTAGGAGGTGGGTCAAAAACGATCTTGCTATGATTTATGTCATAGAGTGTTCTGCCTATGTTTTCTTCCAAGAGTTTTATAGTGTCTGGTCTTACATTTAGGTCTTGAATCCATTTTGAGTTTATTTTTGTGTATGGTGTTAGGAAGCGTTCTAATTTCATTCTTTTACATGTAGCTGTCCAGTTTTCCCAGCACCATTTATTAAAGAGGCTGTCTTTTCTCCATTGTATACTCTTGCCTCCTTTATCAAAGATAAGGTGACCATATGTGTGTGGGTTTATCTCTGGGCTTTCTATCCTGTTCCGTTTATCTATATTTCTGTTTTTGTGCCAGTACCATACTGTCTTGATTGCTGTAGCTTTAGTATAGTCTGAGGTCAGGGAGCCTGATTCCTCCAGCTCCGTTTTTCTTTCTCAAGATTGCTTTGGTTTTTTGGGGTTTTTTGTGTTTCCATACAAATGTGAAATATTTTGTTCTAGTTCTGTGAAAAATGCCATTGGTAGTTTGACAGGGATTGCATTGAACCTGTAGATTGCTTTGGGTAGTAATTTTCACAATGTTGATTCTTCCAATGCAAGAACATGGTATATCTATCCATCTGTTGTTATCATCTTTAATTTCTTTCATCAGTGTCTTATAGTCTTCTGCATACAGGTCTTTTGTCCGCTTAGGTAGGTTTATTCCTAGGTATTTTATTCTTTTTGTTGCAATGGTATATGGGAGTGTTTCCTTAATTTCTCTTTCAGATTTTTCATCATTAGTGTATGGGAATGCAAGAGATTTCTGTGTATTAATTTTGTATCCTGTCACTTTACCAAATTCATTGATTATCTCTAGTAGTTTTTTGGTAGCATCTTTAGGATTCTCTATGTATAGTATCATGTCATCTGCAAACATTGACAGTTTTACTTCTTCTTTTCCAATTTGGATTCTTTGTATTTATTTTTCTTCTCTGATTGCCATGGCCAAAACTTCTAAAACTATGTTCAATAGTAGTGGTGAGAGTGGGCCACCTTGTCGTGTTCCTGATCTTAGAGGAAATGTTTTCAGTTTTTCACCATTGAGAATGATGTTGGCTGTAGGTTTGTCATATATGGCCTTTATTATTTTGAGGTAGGTTCCCTCTATGCCTACTTTCTGGAGAGTTTTTTATCATAAATGGTTGTTGAATTTTGTCTAAAGCCTTTTCTACATCTATTGAGATTATCATATTGTTTAAATCTTGCTTTCTCTTGGTTGTCAGAAGTGAGCCTAGTCATTTTCCTATGAAACTGAAATCAGCCATCACCTTGTGGGAACTACCTGAATTGTAAGCATATTGTGAACAAACCTTAAAGGATGGTTCTCAACTTTGGCTGACAGTAGAATCACCTGATGAGCTTTTAAAAAGTATTGTTTTACCTGGATCCCTCCACCTTAGGTTCTGATCTAATTGATGTAATGTGCTTATACACTGCTTCTAATTGCATATTTTTGGAAGTTTCCAAGGTGATTTTAAAGTGATGCCCACAAGCCTCCTCTTTCTTTTTCTTCCCTCTCTGATGGGCATTCTCTCCTGCGACATTCTCTTCAATCCTCCCCATGCCTCAGTTCTTCAGGTTCTCTTTCTAAGCACGTCCACCTAAATTAGTTGAAGTTCAGGAGCCCTCATCAGTCTAAACCCCTATTCTCTTCCAACTCATTGGCCTACCTAGAGTCATCTGCATGTAAATGAGAACACCCAGGGAAAATGCCTTATCCTATGTCCCAATTACTATCTCTGATGGTGATTTTAGCTGGTACAGAGGACTCCATGCCATTTAGGATAGGGACCATTTCACCTACTGGTCCATCTGATCTTTTTTCTAAATTGTTTCCCAAACAGTTCTCCACTGTTTTTTTGGTGTCTCTTTACATTTGTTCTTTTTTTTTTTTTTTTTTTTGCAGTACGCAGGCCTCTCACTGTTGTGGCCTCTCCCATTGTGGAGCACAGGCTCTGGACGCGCAGGTTCAGCGGCCATGGCTCACAGGCCCAGCCGCTCTGCGGCATGTGGCGTCTTCCCGGACCGGGGCATGAACCCGTGTCCCCTGCATCAGCAGACGGACTCTCAACCACTGCAACACCAGGGAAGCCCTAAATTTGTTCTTGATGCAAGAATTTCCGACAGAGAATCATAACCAGTGAGTCCATCCGAGCAGTTTTACAGTTAAAACAAAATATAAAACCTTATTTGTTTTACCCAGCACTTTTCTAGATTGTTAGCAGAACTTATTTCCTAGAGCATTATTAGGATCATGATTTAAAAAAAAACATTTAATTTGGGATTGACATGTACATACTGCTATATTTAAAATAGATAACCAATAAGGACCTACTGTATAGCACAGGGAACTCCACTCAATATTCTGTTATAACCTAAATGGGAAAAGAATTTGAAAAAGAATAGATACATGTATATGTATAACTGAATACTTTGCTGTGTACCTGAAACAAACAACATTGTTAATCAACTATGCTCCAATATAAAATAAAAATAAAAAATAAATTAAAAAACCTATATAATGGATAAGAAATGCTGTTTTAGAGCTTTCCCTTAGTTTCATACCTTGTCGCCCTGCCTATGTGCTGAAAGCAATGCATGTCCAGTGAAATTATGAGGGAAGCATTCTGAAGTCCTGTTTTCTCTCCCCTCTACAATGGGACTGAATATTTTTAGGCTTTTCCCTGTCAGATATTTTACATCTTGATTAGGATTTTCAAGATAAGTGAAAAAGTCATAAAATTTACCTAGGCCAGAAAAGTCTTATAAAAGTTGCTTTATACCCAAGAAAACAGGAAAAGAGGAAACTCTATTTTGGAAAAAAATGCTTCATTCAGCAGCATCATCAGTGGTCACTACTAATTGGACCTGAATATTATACCTTGTATGACTGTCACTCTCCATGTTGTACCTGTGTGTTTCCCCAAACACCTGCTGCAGGTTTGTAGCTGCAGAGCTGTTGGAGATGACAGCCCAGCCGTGCTTTCTCTCTCTTCCTCAGCTTTCTTGCTGTTCCCTGGGAGAGGGGTTCACGCTTCATCTTCCTTATTTATCTTCCCCTAAGCCACTGTCTCAGGACTAAATGGCAGAGGGTCTGTGAGAGCAGGCAACTACCCCACATCTTCTGAACTCATCCTTCTCTCTTTTTCTTCTTGCCTGCCTTCGCCTTTGCCTGAGCATCAGCACCAGCACTGGATTCCCCAGCAGACAACATAAGTACGCGCTCAGAGATCAGCAAAGCCAGGACAACAAAGAAATGAGGAAAACACCATTAAAAGTAGAATTTGATTTTTTTAAAGTTCGGAAGGTAACTGTGGGAGAAATCAGTTTTTTTTTTTTACCTTTAAGAGCTACTATAGCTCTTTTTAAATTATTTAAGTGGGGGCACCATACCCTTTTTAGTTTTGGTTACTGAATGGTGTGATACTGCCTATCATAGCACTGACACGAGCGGTTCAGGGAAAGGAGAGAGAAAAAGCGACAAGTGTCACCTGGACAAGATCCCTGAGAAAACACACATTTGACAGTGGCCTTGAGGGATGGGATGAGGTTAGAGCCAGAAGAAGAAACTTTTGGTTTGTGTATCATCCAACCACTTTGCTTTCCTTAGCTCTAAAGACAAAATGGAGGAGTCCCACCCCTCAGCCTTGACCTGCTGGCAACATCACTGTTGTTGTCTATAACATCACTTTAGAACACGGAGAAACACCTGGTCCCTCTGAATTCACATTCAGAAGAATTCCCCAGCTGATGACAAAGCCCTCATGAAGAGCAGATACTCTGAGGCTAGTGCATTGGTTGCTTTCAAGAAATCATTAATAACAATGAGAATGCTAATAATGTTAATGTGAAAAAAAAGGGAGGAAAAGAATGACCACATGTGTGCAGTGCAGCCTGTAAGGTGATAGGAAAAGATGCCAAAAGGCATCAGCCTACAAGATGGGTTCCAGCTTGTCTCAGCCCCCCATAATATTACACTCGTTCCCTTTTACACACCACATATGAGGCAGAAGTTCTTTAAATCTATTCTTTAAATCTATCTGGCTTTTTTCACCTGGAAACCCTTGAGAGAAGACTCTGTGGAGAATGAGGAAACTGCAGCAAAAAAAAAGGCAAATAATTTGCCCAAGTGGATGACTTAGTTATCTATTGCCAAGCAACTTAAAACAACTTGGTGCCTTCAAATGATAATCACTTGTTGTCTCTTACGGTCTCTCTGGGCCAGGAATCATACTGGGCATAGCAGAAATGGCTTTTTTATGTTCTATAATGTCTGGGGCCTCAGCTGGAAGATTTAAAAGCTGGCGGACTGGATATGTCTGCAGGCCAGCTCACTCACACGTCTGGAAGTTGATTTTGGCCATCTGCTAGGGCTGTTGTTTGGGACACTTATGTGTGGCCTCCCCATGTGGCCTGGGCTTCCTTACAACATGGTGGCTAGATTCTTTCTCTGGAGCAAGTGTCCAGAGAAAGAAAGAGCCATGTAGAAGCTATGCCCTTTATGACCTTACCTCAGAGGCCATGCAACACTACATCTACCATATTCTACCTGTTAAAGCAACTACAAATGTCCATCCAGGTTTGTAGGAAGAAAACATAGACTACCACTTCTCAAAGATCAACATCAGTGTCACATTAAAGAAGAGCACTTGGGTTGGAGTATATAATGGACATCTTGCAAAAACAATCTCCCATAGTGACACAACTCTCAAACTGCTGATTGAAGTCCTCTCCCAGATATGGCTGAACAAAAACATCTGCCTTTTCACAACAATACCAGATTCCCCACTGGAGGGAGACACACTTGTTCATGGATGTCTGAGTACCCAGAGGCATACTCTCCCAGCTCCAGATCTGGATGGTCTCCGCCTAAGATGGAGAAGATTAGTATTGCCTGAGTCTTGTCTTCCTTTGACTTGCTGGTTATCTGAGCTCCCAGACATTGCTTTCAGAGGAATATGCATGACAGAACTCTGAGCTGATGAAGCTGGAAAGAATGAGCCCCAGCATAATCACCTAAACAAGTTTGCCTTCTTACCTTAGTGTTTTGCAGAGGGGACATCCCTAATCTTGTTTCCAGCTGTTTCTGCATTTCTATGCTGCCTAACACCTTTTAGACCCAGATGCGATATGAATTATTCATTTGATCTGGGGCAGGTGCACCCATTTCCTCTCAGGACCCCAGGGGCAAGCATAGGAAATTAATTCACAACGTCTGTAGCTGAAGTCACTTGCAATTTTCACACCAAGGAAAAAATAAACTGAAGAATATGGGACTTGAGAAAGCTCAAAGATGTTGAGAATAGTCATCAACAATTGTTCATTGCTCTATAGAGACAAAAGGCGGGTACTGATTCCTGCATGAAAGGTTTATTTTAGCTATCAAGAAAGGGCTTCTCAGTCTTGGAGGTGACAAGAGATAGTGCCTGAAAAGTGTCACAGAAGCTTTTCCCTGGAAATCTTGACACAATAACACAGAACTGCCTGGACACAGGGGGATGGACCTGCTGACTTCTCAAGGTTCTCCCCAACCTGACTCTTCTGTTATTCACAGAGTACCACTCTAGAACAAATAAGTTGGAGCTCATACCCTGAAGAGGAGCTGAGTTGGGGGTCTCTTCCCCCTGGGCATTATATGAGCCTGATGGGCATGCATTAGAGATGGACATTGATTGTAGCCCTGAGTGGGGTCAGGCCTCACTGCTCTGGGTTTCCCAAGAGCCATTTGGTTATGACGTGGTATCATCAGAAATGTCATTCATGCTGCCATCTTTATCGTCTTAGAGCTGGCTTCCCCTTATTATAAACTTTAAAATATTCTCCAGCAGTCCTTATCCTCTAAACATGTCCTCACCCATGGGTAACTTCTGGATAGGGAGGATTGTTCTTGAGTGTAAGAGTAAAATAACTGTAGACAATTTGACCTTGGTGAAGAGAGGAAGTAATTTTCAGATGGTCTCCATTGAGCTCTAAAATTCCTCTGAGTTTCCATAGGGTCCCTCAGGTGCAGGGAAGGGCAGAGAGTGGATTGACCCCAGTGCTAACTAGAGTGACTTCTGTTTATCTGTTTTACACACTGAATGAAGGGGGGATCATCATTAAAAAGAGCTCAAGGAACACAAATCCAACTCCCTTGACAGATAGAAGCAAGGGGGATGCTGAAAGAAAGCCATTTCTTAACCATAAAATATTAAATGGGTTTTACATAAAGAGAATTATCTAGGAACTTCAAAACCTTAGTTCAGTCACATTTCCTTCTAGAAAAGTCACCTTCATACTGAATGTTTTGACTGTAGATCATGCAATTTTTCCATGACTCAAAAGCCATTGTTTGTTGGGGAGATATGTAAACAGAAGGTTTACAAGGTACTAAACTGCCTTTTCAGAATTACCTCGGTAGGAAGACTCTTTTTAAAATTTTTTCTCTTTGTATCCATTTTTGTTATTTCAGTAATTTCTCTACCTGGACCCTTGGGACAGTTATGCACCTGGCTGAATTGATCCTTTTCACACTTCAATTGGAAAGGAGTCATGCCGTAAAATAAAACTACCCTGATTCTTTTCTTCACTGACATTTTATTTGGTAACTATTTGGCCTTAGCAACCCCTACTGATTGATAAGTGTGAGAGCTACAAGGAAGCCATGTAACTATAATTCTAAGTGGATATGGTTATTTATGGCATGAAATTTAGCAAATGCATCTGCTGCTAGGAATATTTGACTTATAAAACTTCCAGGAAAAAAAATGTCCTTTAAACACTGAGGGTTGATTTTTTTGGTTAAGATTCTTTTATGGTCATCTTTTAGAACATAACTGATATGACGATTCATTATTGCTATCATTCTGATTATTAACATACTGTTTTGGTGATGGTGAGATAGGAGCACTCAATATAATTGAACTTTCCATGTAAAAATAATAAAGAGCCATCACTAGTAAATTTGTTATATGCCAAGCACCTTATTTACATGATATCTTGTGTTTTAATCCTCATGTTCAAACGCTTTTTTTTATAGGTGAAGAAACTGAGGCTTCACCATGCTTGGCCACATGTCCAGTGGCTCACAGATGGGTATGAAGGACTTGGATTTGGACTTGGCTTTGTCTGACTCCAGGGTCCATGTTTTTTGTGACCCTATTGGACTAGCTATCCCACTAAGTGCCATTAGAGGTCCCTGCGGCTAGAAACCTGCATCCTTTTCTTTTAAAAGCAGATTCAGAGCATTCTTTAAGCTTTTCTTGGTAATTCTGAGCTATCATTGAGAATTTCAAGTTGTTTAAAGTCAAAATGAATACTTAAAGACTATGAGAATTTGTGAGAAAACTTATCCCTACATCAATTAAGTTAGATATTTCTAGTGTGTATGGCTTTAAGTGGCTTTTCTGCCTTCTCTCTCACCAGGAACTCTCACTTGTAGTTTGGGGAGATAAATCACCATGTGTGTTATGATTAGGTGGAAAGTAAGAGCAAACAGATTCCAAGTGAGGGCCACTGAGCTCTAACATATGAGCACTAGGACAGCTATGTTGGCTACTCAATAATTTTGTTTCCTCTTGGATCCTCAGCTGCATTTCAGATCACTGGTTGCAGGGAAAGTGACTTTGAGTTAAGGATATTTTACCATAATTACTGTGATTGCTGCCATTACAATTACAAGAACCCTTCTTATATCTTGTCAAATAATGAGATGCTACCAAATACCCTTTAAAGGAATGTTGGTTTGCAAAAACCAAAAAGGCTTTGTTACCTGGTACATTCATTTATACAGTGTTCCATTGCAAGAATACCTAAAATAGTAATAGGATTCCATGGTTTGTGATAAGTTATATTAACTTTTATTGGTATTGTGCCATGATTAATTCACTGATCTATCGAATATTAATTGAATACCTACTCAGTACCAGGTACTGTTTTAGGGCCTAAAAATATTGTAGTGAATAAAACAAGGTCCCAGTCTTCATGGAACTTATATTCTTTTTTTTTTTTTTAACATCTTTATTGGAGTAAAATTGCTTTACAATGGTGTGTTAGTTTCTGCTTTACAACAAAATGAATCAGTTACATATATACATATGTTCCCATATCTCTTCCCTCTTGCATCTCCCTCCCTCCCACCCTCCCTATCCCACCCCTCCAGGCAGTCACAAAGCACGGAGCTGATCTCCCCACATGGAACTTATATTCTAACAGAGTTTTCTATTTGAATGCCAATTTTAAATTATGGTCATATCTGTCATCACATGTGACCTTCAGAAAAACTCTCAGAACTTGGCAGGGCATGAGTCATTCCATTTCACAGATGAAGAAACTTACATGAATTCTTCCCTTTCCGAACCCAGGAAGGACTGGATTTAGTGAAGTTTGCTGGGAGAGAGGAAGCAAATGGGGCTGAGTGTGTGAGGGAGTGAGCACAGGTATGTGAACACCTGGGGGACTTTACAGCTGTGAAGGCCGTGATCCCCGAGCTGAGCTGCATGTGATTTTAACCTGCTTTGGAGCATCTCCATTTTTGCTCCCATGTCGTCTTCTCTCTGGCTTCTCATCACCACAGGAACATGTAGCGAATACCAAGGAAGGTTCTGCTGGGCCTGGCAGGGCCCTTCCTCCCTCGGCTATAATGTGTGGCATGTGGGATGGACCCATGGGCACATCGTAGTGACAGTGACACATCTACCTACAAGAAAGGACGTGCTCATCACAAACAGGACATTACACCTCTGCAGAGACTCACTGAAAAAGCATTTACTGCAAGACGCAAACTACACACATTCCTCATCCAGAAGCATTTCTTAAATGTTCAGATGTCCATTAATTCCCCAGCAGGGGAGGGGTGTCGTGAGGAGGATGCGGGAGCAGCAGGCTGTTGTGGCTGTGACTCAGCCTTCAGCTCCCAGAACCTCCACCCTTCAGGACTCCAGGGAGGACTCTCCCTAGCAGAGAGAGGGGGCAGAGTCCCCTGCCTTCAGGAAATTTCTAGGGGCAGAAATGTACAGAGAAGCTAAGGAAATCCCAGGGAAAACCCCCTAGAAGCCAGGGATGCCTCACCTGCTGAGGCCCACACCCCTTGATTTCTGCCTTCCACCCTCAACCAACGCATCTCATATGTTCTCCAGGGAGTGTTCCAAAAGATCCACCCACTGAAATAAATCATGTTTTATTTTTACGGCTTCTTATTATCTCAGCTCTCAAATGGGAGTGACTCTGCTACTGGACTGGGAGGCTGTGAGGATTGAAAAAAGCTGCAGTGAGAAAAAAGGCACAAAATCTGTGATGGGCTGCAGCTCTGCACTAGGCAGCTTACCTCGGGGGTCACTCTGTTTTCTGAGGCAGGGCCCAGGCAGGTCTGGGTTTGCACCTCCTTTCATTCTGTGCTAACCTCTCCGAATTTAAGTTTCCTCACCTAAAAATGGGTGAGGACGCTACTAACACCTACTTCACAGGGCTGTAGTGTGGATTGAATTAATACGATGCACTGCAACTTAGTACAGGGCCTGGCACATGGTAAGTGCTCGAAAAGTTAAAGCTGAAGTTGGGGATGTGCAGATGGTATCAGATCTTTGATCTTATCCACTGATCACATGGAGGAAAGACCAGAAAACTTTGTGTAGCACATTAGACATCTGAAAGCGCAGTCATCTCCACTATTTAATTAGCTTATTATATAGTCTTTAATGATAAAGGATATTCATTTCTTTAAAATCCCTCACCTAACCAATCAAACATTTTTCTGTAACATTCAATCATCTATTAACTTAATACAAAAGCACTACACTCAGTCTTTCCTTCAGCAATCCAGAGAAGGGAGTCAGTGATATTATGGCCACTTGAAGATTAGCAGGCTGAGGGCCAAGATGGTTGGAGACGCCCACAGAGATGCAGACTGGCTGATCTCAAGCTGTCCCATTTCCCGGCCTGCGGTCTACGGATGCACCACTTACCTGCCCCCCTTTCACCACCAGCTGCTGCCTAGATCCATCTGATAGATTCCCTTAGTTGCAAAAAACAGCAAAAACAAAACTTGAATTAATTTAATCCAAAGTCCTCTCTTTTACCCATAAGGAGCCTCATAAAGGTGGCCAGCTCAGGAGTTCTGGTGGTGATGAGAGCAGTAAAGCGTGGAAGGCGTGGTCCTCGCTAACCAGAAACATGGCGAAAACTGCTGCCACATGGGGGCCCTTAGACACCAGTTACAGCGACCCTGTGACTCAGTCCCTGAGAAGGAATGTTCAGGAAAGACATCTGACCAGGTGAAGGGTGATCAGAAAAGAGGCAGAATGGATGAATTTTATGTTTGCTTGAAACAATTTTGGATTTGCTCTTCAGATATAGAAATCGAGGTTAGCTAATGGTATTCCTATTTAAAAGAGCAAAGTCTTCAAGAGCGGGGTCTCTGGGGATAGCATCAGGAAGATGCAGTACTAGAGACAGGAGGACTGAAAGTCTGTATTACTGCAAACTGCCTCAAAAGCCTATTTTTCAGCTATCATTCAGACCTCATTGGTTCTAATTTCTTGAAAAGTGGGAGGCTAAGAGACATCCAAAACCATCTGCTTCATTGTTTTGTGGGAAAATGTATGCAGTTAAAGGGGAAAACCTTATTTGCCCAGTGTGATGCTTTCAGTGCTCCCGCATAACTATTTGACCTTAATATATTAAATATTGTAATGTTTTGTTACATGTCCCAGGGCAAAAAAAAAAATCAGGCTATCACTTATTAGCTTTCTGTTCCTGGATCCTTCCACAGTTGATTCGACTGAGTAGAAGATACTGGGGAAATCCAAATGTAAAGGTTAAACTCTGTTTTATTATGTTTACAGGATTTAAAGGGTAAGTCAGGAAGTGCTTACATAACAGCAAGTGAAAGTGGTGGATTAGTAACCAGAGCGGGACTTAAAAGCGGCCTTAATCCTCCGAATCTCCAGGGGTGAAAGGTCAACCTCTAACACCAGGTTGTGTAAAGAAAGGAGAAGGCACAAGCTTCTGTTTCATCATGGCCCTGCTAATCCACTGAGGAAATGAGCAGCTGGGGGTCTGGGGAGAGGTGCCCGTCTCCTCCCAGGGAAGCCACCTGTGAATTCAGCTGAGAGGGCGTAATTAAAGTCAGCGGGGCCCATGCAGGGGGTAGGCCGGACCGACAGCGCCCCGCTGGGGGCTTCCACAGCCTTGAAGGAGTCAACCGTGCTGGGCCCCCTGCCCAAACCTGCAAACAGACCCCAGATTTTCCCTGACAGTCTCTTAAGTAGGCTGGTAGACCAATGACAAACACACACCCCCCACACACACACACAAGCACACGCATGCACATATGCAGCTTATCGGTAATTCTGTGAGGGGTTAGTGGGCATACTAAAAAGGCCAGCTGCTAAGAACATGGGTCCCACAGAAATATTAATAAATCAGTTCTTCCTCACTTTCCCCCTTGCTCACTTGCTCTCCTCTGTTCGCTCATCAAAAACGGGAAGAAAAAATGTTTTCTTACTCATGAATATAAGATTTAAATAGATCCTCTAAAATTATAGTCAGCCTTCTCCCCTAGGATTTTAAATACTTTGGGATGTAATTGCCTGTAATAGACTGAAGTGTGTTTATCTAGCTCTCCACCCCCGACTGTCTATCTATATATCCATCTAACTGTCTCCTACTTATCAATTGGATGTGTGCTTAACACATCTTAAGACACAAAAATAACCCCAAAGGCAAGTGTGACATCACATGGACATAAACTCTTTTCATGAGAAGCCTAAGATTAGGGACAGCAAATCCAGGATGCAGATTCCTTTTCTTCTCTGTCTGTTTTGGTAGCCATTTCAGGCCAAGAAAAGTAGAGTCAACTTTCTGATCCTCAACCCCAGTCTTTGCCCAAGGAAACATCTTTCCCTAAATTCCCCGTTAAGCCACAGTGTGTTACATGGAATGTTTAAAGTGCACGACTCAGTATACGTCTTTCTTCCATGCATGGACAAATTGGAACTTTGGATACAATCAATTTACGGAAGAAAGTTCCAACACATTTCAGCACGAAGCTACAAAAGCTTTCAGAGTGGCCGTTCTATATTTATTCTGAACTGGCCTTTATTAAATCACTGGTGAAAAATACGGAGATTCGTCTCAGCTGTAGTTTCATCATCTTAAAACAGCAGAGACATTTATCTTACGAAATTGCAGAAGTCGGGCACTGTGCAGACTGATGGCTCGGAGGTGCTCTTGGCATTAGTATCTGATTGTCTCGCCTAAGGTGTTTATAATGCGTACAGCTGCTAATAGCTTACACTGTTCATTTTTTACAGAATTTGTGGTTTAAGCATTATGCTTAGAATATCTAAAATATTTCTTCCCTTCTTTTAAAAAATGGTATCAAAGTGTTTAATGTGAAATGTGAAAAGTGCTTAGTTGCATATATTTCATTCTCTGCCACCTTTTATTTTTCTTCAGAACCCTCAACTCTTTTCTTGGTGTTTCAGAGCCTGGCTCATTCCCACCAACTATTTTCTTCATTAGTCAAAATTAATAGCCTAACTGCATTTGGAAAACGAAGGGGAAGTTTAAGTATTTGCTGCCCTTGGAATATGGGTTTAAAAAATAGATGGAACATGGGATTTAAGTGCAGGTCATGAGGATGGAGCCTCAGCCTGATTGGTACTTCAGGGAGACACTGAAGACTGCAGCCTTATTCAAACACCCAGTGTAACAGAATCCCAGAAAAAAACATGACTCGTTATTACACCGATTTGGTTTTCAAAGGGTCACATTGTGCCTCTTGACACAATCATTTGGCCAGTCGAATTTGAGGCTAAAATGATTCCCCAGCATAACTCTCAAGGTCCCTCACCTCCATACAACATTATTTGTGTGGAGACAGGAAGCAGGAATGGAGGTCTTTAAAACTCAAAGCCAAATCAACTGGAAATTCCAGTCACAAGGGAACTGGTTTGGGAGGGAACTCAGCTGAAGAAGCTGAGGAAAGGGACTGGTTATGATAAATGGTTGCAGGGTCAAAAGCTGAGATACAATGATTTATTTAAGAAAAAAAACAATTTCTAAGTTATGGACACCAAACTAACTCTTAGAGAGAATAAGGCGCTCCCAAAAGAAGCAGCGTCCAGTGTATTCATGGGACAGAAGTCGTGGGAGATTTCAGGATACCAGCAGGCAAACCCGACCAGGATGTCCACGATGGCCTGTTGAAAAGGACCAGACAGGACTTACGTGCACGTAAGGGTTCGAAGGAGGGATTATTTCTTCCTAATCAGCAACCTTTCAAATGTCTTTCCTCATATCCGGATTTGGAGTCTGATGTTAAACACGAGGGACGGGCTTCCCTGGTGGCGCAGTGGTTGAGAGTCTGCCTGCCAATGCGGGGGGCGCGGGCTCGTGCCCCGGTCCCGGAGGATCCCGCGTGCCGTGGAGCGGCTGGGCCCATGGGCCGTAGCCGCTGGGCCTGCGAGTCCGGGGCCTGTGCTTTGCGGCGGGAGGGGCCGCAGCAGTGAGGGGCCTGCGTACGGCAAAAAAAACAACAAAAAAAAAAAACGAGGGAAGCTTGAAGGAAGAATTTGCCTGTTTTCGTTTTGCCTAAATAAAATCAGATGGATTTAAAGTGAAAATGGCTTTGTCCTATTTAATTCCCAATTTGAGGCAAACTTTGGTAAAGCACGGCAGGAAACAATGTCTTAGACCTAAAAATCTTCTACTCACTTTTTGAGGCTGTCACAAATGAAAGGAACATGTCAGACAGGACAGATATCTAGATTCAAGAAAATAAGACCAATTGCAATCCCTTACCTCACAGATGAACCAGACATTCTGTTCAAAGCCATAGAGGTAAATGCACAGGGTCCAGGCACTAGAACAACCCATTTTCTAGGGCCAAAGGCCACATGTAACTTCTCTCTTTCACACAGGAGGAAAAAGGAGAAATTAGAGGACAGCCCTGTTGCCCTGAAGCACACAGGGATGGGGAAGCTCGGGCTGAGGGCCAGCTCTGTCCCTTACCGGCTGTGTGAACTTGGCCAAGCACTGCACCTTGCTGAGCTCTGCCTGGGAAACGGGGGTGATGGTGGCCTCTCTGAAGCGTCGCTGGGGGGACTGAAAGGGAGACTGGGAGGAAGCACTTAACACAGGGTCAAGCACAAAGTAAAACCTCCATAAGGACGGCATTTATTACCAATTAATCTGGCAGGCCAGGTACGGTGGTCCGGCTAATTTTCTCTGTAAGGATCAGCTTTAGTGACCCAGCCAAAAGCCTCTAAGCAACAGAGTCCTGCATTTAGGAGAGGGTCACGCCACCTGCTCGCAGAGGCCAACCCCAAACCACAGACCTAAGGCTCCCCACAGATGCCAAGTTCGTGTTCCTGCAGCTGCCTGTCCCTTTCTGAACAGCTGTCTTTGCCTAGAGCTGGGCATGGGTATCTTTGTGGCATAACCTGCATGGAGTGGAGAGGCTGGAGCTGATTACAGGACTTTGGGGGTCACAGTCGGGGCACAGGGAGAGCTGCAACTCCCCAGAAATTTAGCAAGCCCAGGTGCTGGCATAATGTGCATATTTTAGAGAAGGTATCTGGAAAAAGGCAATACAAACACAATTCTCATTTTCATAAAGCAGTTTTCGTCTTTCAAAACAACAAATTATATAAAACTATACAACATACATAGGAAATAAAGGTGCATCCTTATATCCTTTTTAATAAGGACACAATGCACGGAGGTGGTACCTCACTCAGGATGCTGAGAGCAATTGGGTAGGTATAACCAATATCCAGTTTCTCCAGGGGAAAAAACCAAAACAAAACAAAGATTCTTTCAATTAAACTTAGTCTTAACACAGGAAATAAGTGCTTTCTTATAATTTGTGTGACCATGACATCAATCCTCCCTGTTTCAGCCCAGTTTCTTTTTCTCTATAGAGAGATTCCGAACAACACCTAAGTATTTTCAAAGCAAACAACTCTAACTACACAGCCTTGCTTTCAAACTGCTGGTTGAACCGTGACAATCTAAAGAAAGAGTAAATGACTTGAATTCCTATTACAGGAATTATTATACATGATAAGAGGTGATTCTGGTATCCACATCTTTGCGTTGCTGGTCACCTTCCACTGTGTCACTCTCTTGTTATGAATAACATTCTTCTGGTTAAGCAGATAATAACAAGAAGAATGAACAAGAAGAAGGTACTGTTTGAAACTCTTTTGCGTGGATGGGCTCACTTAATCCTCACACAACCTCTGGGTCAGGCACCACCACTGAGTTCGTTTGGAGCAGGGCTCTGGCACGTTTTGGGGACACTGGGAGAGCAACTGGCTGAGGCTCCAGTCCAGAGCCCTGAGTCACTATCAATGGGTGACTTCGGCAAGTTATTTGAGCCCCTTAACTTTAATTTCCTCATCAGGAAAAAAAAGACAACGAGCATATGACTTCTACTGTGCTTCTGAATTATGGATAGTTATTGCTTTCATAGCACCCAAAAGCCAAGAGCCTATAAAGACCCAGTGTTTATTTTTTCAATGAAATCACATCTTGAATGTCAGGCCTGGGTATCTTGTCTATTGAAGATGTGTTGCTCCAATGAGTTGGGGGGTCCTTGCAAGCTAGTCATATCAGAGAGAAACCATAACAGAAAAAGAAAAAAAAAACCTGGAAAAGTCTTGCTTGCCAAATCTGATTTTACCACATGTGGCTCCAGTTACCTCAAGGAGTGTCAAGAAAATTTCAGAGTCAAATTAATTCATTCTCATTTTAAAGTGTGAGGGGAAAAATTCATTTTTCTTTCGAAAATGGAACAAAAAAATAAATGTCTGATACTCCTTTATCAAAGTGGTATCTGCATGATTGTTGAAGTCTTTTATTTTTACTCTTTCAACATGTTGTTCACTTAAGCTATTAAAAAAAAATAATGTTGTCATGTGTATAATGGCCTAGAAAGAAAATTATATCCAAGAAGCTTTACAGCTCCTAACGTATGTCATCCCCTCCTGTACCACACCCTAATAGCGAGGATAATAATTTACTCACAAAGGTTGATAGCTGACATACCTATGGAAGTTATTCAGCTATTGCATGAGAATTAAAATAAGATTATCTTCTCACCAAGGGAGTTAGTAATCACCCCAGGCTAAGGCTGAGGTAGAGTTCAGAGGAATCTGGGTTCTGAGGATCTTTATTTCTCTATGAAATTAGTAACTTACTTGCATATTAAATAAATTACACACAACCTTAAATACCTATTTTGAAAACACAGACCTGCCCTGCAGGTCTAAAAATAGATTTTTCCTCTATAAAAATGACCCATTTTGACCACTTTGGCTTTTGGCATTGTCAAAAATATTTTTCCGAAGACCCAATTGCCTCTTTTCCAGCCAGCAAACTGCCCAGAGACAGTGTTCTTTTAGCTGCAACCCCTGTAGCTGGACAACTCATACATCAGTCAGAGAGGAAGAGATGAGAGAGAGGGAGGGAGGGGGCGTAGGGTGTGTGTGTGTGTGTGTGTGTGTGTGTGTGTGTGAGAGAGAGAGAGAGAGAGAGAGAGAGAGAAAGGAAGGACTCCACAAATAGTCTGTGTTGTCCCATTTGTCTCTCAAACTCTAAGGCCATTTCAGCAAAAGGATGGGTTTTGATAGAATGTCTTGCCTCTCTCAGTCTGTAACACACCTTTGATTTGCCAGCACACACTAGGGGTCTATCCTATTCTATTACCCACCAATCTAGTCATCCCAACTACATTCTGATCCTCTGTGTGTATGTGTGTGTGTGTGTATACACCACATGGATATGCACATGTGTGATGAATAATACTCAAGTTAAAGGCTATAGAGATTCACACATACACACCCCAAGATATTCTGTATGCACAACATGTTCAATATCTTCTGAATTCTCAAAATCAGGAAAAGGAAGGGATACTTATGCACATTGCACTAGAGGTCGTAAATATAAATTCCAGAAGTCACTGCTTATTTCTGGAAAATAGTTTAATCAATGCAGATATATTGTACACTTTAGATGTATAATTGCATTGTTTTCCCATGATAAAAATTGTTTATGATCATAGGCATTTTTTTAAATCCAGGAAGATAGAACAAAGAAAGGAGAAAAAAAAAAAAAAAAACATTCCTAGGGCTTCCCTGGTGGCGCAGTGGTTGGGAGTCCACCTGCCGATGTAGGGGACACGGGTTCATGCCCCGGTCCAGGAAGATCCCACATGCCCCGGAGCGGCTGGGCCCGTGAGCCACGGCCGCTGAGCCTACGCGTCCGGAGCCTGTGCTCCGCAACGGGAGAGGCCACGACAGTGAGAGGCCTGCGTACCGCAAAAACAACAACAACAACAAAAAACATCCCTAAACAGAGAATTTAAAGAAGGCCACTACTCACAGTTCTGTGTGTTTGCTCCGATTCTTCACACATAGCTTTAATAGTTATAATCTAAGTTCTCTGCAATTTTCTGTCATCGTATTTTTCACTAAAAATAAAACAAAACCATTCTACCTTGTTATAAGGCCTTTGTAAACCTAGTCTTGAATGACTATAAATAATTACATTGAATAGAGTATCACAATTTACATATCCAGTTTTTCATTGTTGAGTATGTCATATTGGAGCAGGTCTGAGTCCCATCCTTCTGTCTGGTGACTGTGAGACCCTGGGTCAGTTATTTAACTTCCCTGTGCCTCAGTCTCCTCATGTATGAAATGGCCATGATAGTGGCATTTTCCACATGGGGATGCTGGAAAGAGAATGAGTGAACATGTTAAAGTGTGTGCTCTAGTAACTGACGATCCTTCCTGTGCATGCAGTCTCTCACCTGTCTCTCCATTCACCACGCCTTCCGTTCCATGGAGAGGTTCCTTTCCTGCCTGTAATGTGGTATGGCCATCTCATCCTTTTCCTGTGCAGACAACTGCCCTCCCTGCCAGGGTGAAACACTTCGAGTTTCAAACTCTATTTTTTGTTCTCTTGACTTATTCTTGGTTGCACCCAATATTTTGACCTTTTCTCCCTTCAACTCTTTTGGGTTCTTGGAAAGCAGTAAAAAGTCAATTATTTTCCTTATATGCCATAACATACTACCATTCCAGCCCAATAACATACAGGCACAAATTCATGGTTATTGATGAACATCCATTTCCCAAGGTCTTTGGCATAGAAGGACGTCAGAGGATTGACTGCATGAGGAGGTGGAAAGTCCCTTTCATCATTTTTCAGGTCTCAAG
The DNA here is from genome assembly GCF_005190385.1 of Monodon monoceros. Taxonomy (NCBI): domain Eukaryota; kingdom Metazoa; phylum Chordata; class Mammalia; order Artiodactyla; family Monodontidae; genus Monodon; species Monodon monoceros. Next base: position 101,138,046 of record NW_021703772.1, on the reverse strand, counting down.
TCTTAGGGTGGTCCAAGGATGGGCTGGCCGATGGGAAGCTGGTTGAGAAGCTGGGTGTTCCAGGACCAGTTAAGGAAGGTAGGAGGAGGTCCGAGTCAGATCTCCTGGGGAAGACGGTGCCAACATCAGGGCTCTTCTCAGAGACACATAGAGAGACAGGTGGTGACAAAGCAAGCTCCTTCTTCGGGCTGCACAGCTGGTACCAGGTGTGTGATTCCCAGGCTGGAAGAAGTGGGCACGGCCCCAGGTAGAGGCAGACTGCATGTCTCTGAAGTGGGCCTTCTGCCAAACAGAGACTCCATCAACTCCTGGTTGTGCTGGACCCTCCTCCAGCTGCAGGCATTTCTAGCCTCGGCTTGGGGGAAATTCATGCTTATTGTCGCTGATTTTACTTATGTGTCTTCTATGCCTTTACGCTCATCAGAGGCTTGCATTTGCAATATTTGTGTGGATGTTTATTTCATTTCAATTTATTTATCAATTCTATTTTTCTGATTTAAAATTTTGTATTCTGACTTTATCTCATTGCCTTCTACCTGCTTTCATTGACGATAGTTGTGTGCAGGTTGTTTTTTTATTCTTTAATCTTGGACTATTTTGGACTCCTTCAATTGGTTTTTTGGTCATTAATAATACTTTAAAAATACAGTATTTGTGTAGTACCTCCTATATGCCATGTTTTAAGTAGCACTTTGTGCATATTAACTGATTTAATTCTCAGAACAACTATATGATGTAGACACCTTTGTTATTCCTATTTCCCAGATGAGTAAATTGAGGCACAGAGAGGTTAAGTAACCTGACAAAGTCATGCAACAAGCAAAAGACAGAGTCTTGATTTGAATTCCAGATCTTCCTCTAGAATTCACCCCTTAAATCACTCCCTATGGTGCCAACCCATAATAGTAGTGGCCAACATCACTTGTGGGCTTACTGTGTGCCTGGCCCTTGTGAAGTGCTTTACATTTGTTGCCTAATTTAATTCTAAAGAAGAGAATGTTATCATCCCAGTTTCCAGATGAGAAAACTGAGGCCAGAAAGATTCAAATCCTGTCTCTGCTTCTCAGCAGCAGACCTGGGGTTTGAATCCAGATGTGTGGACTCCAGAGGGTACATCTGTAATGATCCTGCAAACCATCCGCATTTTCTTCATATATTTTAAAATAGCACAGTCTTTAAAACCATGGATGTACTTGACTCATCTTGAAGGAGGATTGTCAAATTCCAAACGGAAAACAATAAAAGCTAATTTCTCTCTAACGTCAGTAGTACAATAGGATCTTGGCATACAGTTCTGGTAGAAGGATCAAAGCAAGGACCAGAGCCTGTCTGCACCCCGACAAGGCTGGGGCTGGCGGTGTGCCCCAATAGAGAGCTTAGGTTTCCAGGCTCCTGGCTCATGCAGACTTGGAACTTTACCCACAAGCTTTGAGCTTTGATTGAACTTTAATGGCTCTTTTCTGTTTGGATGCCCATGCCCAGAGGCCTCCAGCTTATAGGCATAATGTCTTGTAAGTCAAATGATGAAGAAATAAGGATTGGCAAACACCAGGCTCACCCCAGGAGAACTTCCAGGAGCCCATCAACTCCCTAGTTTGGGCACCTTGTTGTGGACAGACAGGTTAATGAATAACTTGACTGGGTCTGGAGGATGCATATCTTGAAGGCTCTTACGGCTAAGTCATGTCATAACTCAAGTGTCAGCTGGGAGGTGACATAGCAGTAGCCTCCTTTCCCCATCCCCCCAACCATAAGGAAGGAAAACAAATTTGTAAAGGGAAATAAAAAGCAAAAGAAAAGTGAAGTAAATCAGATAAAGACAAATATCGTATGATATCACTTATATGTGGAATCTAAAAAAAAAATGATACAAATGAACATATTTACAAAACAGAAACAGGCTCATTGACTTAGAGAATGAATTTAGGGTTACCAGGAGGGGAAGGATGGGGGAGAGAGATAGACTGGGAGTCTGGGATTGACATGTATACACTGCTATATTTAAAATAAAATGCCTTTCCATGGCGGAGGAAATAAACAAAGGAAAGCTAGTATTTTTTGATCACTGAGTGAGGTCATACATTATTTCATTGAATACCTGCTGCAGAGCTAAAAGGGAAATGTTTTTATTCCCATTTCACAGTTGAAGGTATTGAGGCTTGGAGAAGTGAAGCAGGGTCATCCGCCAGCAAGAGACAGAGCCTACATTTAATCTGACTTCCATTCAAGTCAGGCTAACTCATCATGCAGCCTTCCTGGGAAGATAGGTGGCCTGGGGTGCCATTCCTCAGGGAGGACAGACCAGGAGCAGGCCAACACCACACAAGCAAGCACAAGAGATTCCAGCCCCGCGCTCTTGGCTGACGAAAGGGCGTCCAGGAGCCTGGCAGATGCAAGAGATTGAAGCCATGACTGGGTCCAGTTAAAACAATGCAGGGATTTTCCATGTGTGCCGGGACCTGAGCTAGAGGCTAGGGAGGTGGAGGGTGGAGCAGAAGTGTGGAAAGAAACCTAAGATAATGAGACCCTGGGCTGGACCACCAGGAACGGGAGAAGGGGCAAGGGAACCGTCACGAACTTGGGTGCTCGCGGTGTTAACCTGGACAACCACTCTGAGACTGCATGTACTGCTCTTGTCACACTTAGCCTTACGTCAAATGAACCTGACTTTCAAAAGCAGAGGTAATTGTTTTTAAAAGAAAACAAAAATAACCTTTAATCTTGCAGCCCCAGATAACACCAGTTGGCATAGGGGTAAAATGAAATTGCTACGTGTGCATGTTTAGGAGATTCAAAGCGTGAGAAAGGCAGGGGATGGTAGGTCATCTGCCTCCTCTTCTGAATCTCAGTTCTCAACCATCACACAATTAACAGTTTTTCTTTTTACCAAAAAAGTATGCTTTTATCAGTATCCAAACATCATAGATCTCTCTCTATATAAATATTTTTGCATAATATATTTATATATTACATATATATATAAATTTTTTTTCTCAAGAAACTATAATACAGCATTCAACTCCACTTGATGTTTTCACTCTAATTACACTTCTTTGTAGATCTTTCCACATGAGCATGCACCTGCTACCTCACTTTTTTCATTTGTTGCTTATGTGTTCATTGTTTGAATATGAAAGCTTTAAACAGTCCTCTATTGATGGACACTTTGCTTCCACTTTTTCTCCCCAAATTACAAACAATCCTATAGTGAATAAACTAGCACATGTTATTCAAAAGACAATTTCCTACAAGTGATCTCAGTGGTAAAAGGGAGCAAGCGTGCATTCCTAGTTCTGGCAGATGTCACCAAACTGTCTTCTAGAAAGGTTATCCCAACATAAATGCCCGTCAGTGATGTGTAAAGCCAACTTCCCCATGCATCATCAATCCTTTAATATTTGGCCATCTAAGTTATAAAAATTACTGTTGCTTTTATTAAATTATAACAGAAATTGTTCATTCTTTATCTAGGTCTATTCACAAGCCTCATACTCTTTTCTTATTGACTTTTACAAGTTCTTTGTTAATTAAAAAAATTACTCTTTTGTGATATGTCTATCATATATTTTTCCTCAGGTTTTTTTCCTGTCTTTTCATTTTCTGTATATAATTTTGCTTACAGATATTTTAATTTTTAAATCAACATTGCCATACTATGCTTTTATGGTTTCTAAATTATGTATCTGCTCTATAAATGCTTCTTATATTTTGTTTTCTGAAACTTATGTAACTTTGTGTTTTTCTATGGTTAAATCTTTGGTCCAGTTGTAATATCTTTCCTAAAAGGGGTAATCCAGCTTATCTTTTTCCAAGTGATTGTCTCATAACCATTAAAAAATATAATCTCTCTTTTTCCTGATTCTAAGTGTTGTTTTATCTTCTATTTAGATCCCAAATATATTTGTGTCTATTTCTACTCTCTCCATTCTACTCCATTGATTTTATTTCCCTGAAATTATTTTCTTCGGGTCCAAAGTAAATTAGTTGTTGTGACTGCATAATACATTTTAATATTTAGTAAAACTAGTCTTCTCTCATTATTCTTTTTTTTCCAGAAGTTTTGATGCTTATTTTTCCAGATAAATTTCACATAATATTGTTAAGTTTTTTAAAAAAAAAACTCAATATTTTAATTAAGATTTCAGTTTAGATATTAATTTTGAAAAAAAAAATTATAGCTTTCTATCAAAGAATTCATTGCATCTTTTATCAGCACATAACTGTTTTTGAGACTCTTAATCTCTTGTATGTTTAGGACCTGCACATATGTTAAATTAAGTTTACTTATAGAAATTATATCCTTAGTTGCCATTATTAGTGGAATTTTTATTCTATTATATTTTCTAACGAATTCTTGCTTCTCCACAGAAAAATGTATTGATTTCTGTACATTCATTTGTTAACTAACACCCTATTGAATTTTTTCTCCCATGTTGAAATTTTTTCTAACAGTTTTAAAGTATCTTATATTTTCTAAGCCTATAATTATATTGTGCAAAAATAACAAATTTGCCATTTTCTTTTAAGTATTTATATCTCATTTTTTTCTTTTGCCTGGTTATAATAGTTAAGACTTCTAGTAAAATATTAAATAATAATTATGATAATACCATCTTTGTTTCATTTCTGGCTTTAAAGGAAACATTTCTACTAGTCAACATACTGACTTTTGGTTCGAACACACACACACACACACACAGAGGTATTTAATTATTCCTGTTTTTCTATGACTTTTTTGGCTGTTATTTTCATAGTTAGGAATAAATGTTACTTCTTTATTTTATCATATTAAGGACTAGGTCTATATATTTCTGTTTTTACTAAGTGTTCTTTTTTTAATTTCAGGAATAAGTATTTACTTGGTGAAGTTCCTTTTCAGCACATGTTGGTATTATCAATTTTTTGACATAATAATATGATGTATTCTGTTAGTAGATATTTGCATTTTGAACTCCCTCGTGTTCAAAGTTTGAACTCCTCGATTCCAAGGTTGAATCCTTATTGCTGAAGCATATTATTCTTAATTTTTGTAGTCGTGAATACTTTCCTACTGCTGACATTTTATCGATTTCCACTTTGTATATATTCAAATTGATAAATGAGATTCAGCTACAGTTTGTGTTTGTGCATGAGTATTTGTGTGAGCGCATCTGTGTAAATTGTCTTGTCAGTATTTGGGTTTATATTTACTAGTTGTTTACTTAGTGCCCTCTTCACTAGCCTTTGACTCTTTTAAGGGGGAAAGCTGTGCCTGAATCATGCCTGACCCCTCAGCATCTCTCAGTGCTTAGCATTGAGACGTCACTCAGCACATGGTCATAGAGTTGAGTTTGTGGTAGGGCTTCCTGATTAAATAATATATTAGTGTAAGTCTGTTCCAAACATGGTATGGAGCACACTGATACTAAACAATTACTTGTTGTTTATCCAAAATTCAAGTTTGGCTGGGTGTCTTATACTTTTATTTGCTAAATCTGGCAACTATAGTTTTTGGAATAAAGAAAGACATAGTATGGCAAATACCTGCACCAAAATTATACTGAATGAGACCACAACCCCACTTATCTCACAGAGGTGCTCTGAAGAGCCAAGTAATGATGGTTTCCTAGGCCTGGGAGCTTCTGAGAATGAATATGGAGGGGCTGTTTGTGGGAACTGTAACCAACACTTCTGGATATGTGCTATAGGTCTGTCTTGTGGTTGGAGTGCTTGCCTGGCTCTGGTATGATACTATCATAAAAGAGGGGAAAAAAGTAGACCACTCTGGGTTTATAGCAATGAACAGAGCAATAAAATAAAAAGAAACAAGTAAATGGGCATGTTTAGTGAATGAAAGTAGTGATTTTTTTTTTCTTTCCCTTTGGCACTTGGCTGAGACACCCAGAATAAAGCTCCTAAGCCTTGTCACGCTCAGTGGAAACAATAAGCAGACCAACAAAGACTTAAGTGTAGCTGTGTAGACATCAAGTCATCCTTAATTAGGCCCAGTGAAAACCACTTGCTGGGCGAGACAGGTGAAGGTGAAAGCTGGTAGCTGCCCTGCGCTCACTAGCCCCACCCTGTCGAGATGTGGGTATGAAACCGCATTTGGTCCCTTTTCCACATGTTGACGGGCCAGTCTGCAGAAAGAAGAGGGTGCATTTGGCTGGGAGGTGGGTGGAGGGGATTTCCCAAGCAAGAAAAATTTGGGAACCTCGGGGATGGGAGAGAAGTAATGAGGGTAAAGCTTCCTTATTGGCTGGGAACTTGAATGTGATAAGTTCTCAGTCTCATTTGCTTTGTCTTTTAGTCAGAAAATTCCAAGTTTCTTAGCCCTTCATTAGGTGTCCCTTCCTATTTCTCAGCTTCATCCCCTGCATTATTCCCCCACCCTTGCTGAGTACACTCTGCTCATAATAAATCTCTCACTTCCCAGGAGGCACCACGTTCTCACCTTGACCCTCGAGCATACTTTTGGCTCTGCTTGCAGGTCTCTTCCAGTCATTATTGCCTCGACAATGACAATCTCTTCAGAGAGATATCCCCGACCCCTCCAGGTACAGTGGCATGGATGTGTCTCTATTCTCCTCAATAACTAATAAGTTTTAAAAGTTTAATAATAATGGTCCCAGCTTTCCCCAAAAGACAAAGAAGGAAGGATGTTCCAGGACTGGGGCACAACCCTAAACTGAGTGAGCCAGTCTGAAATGGTGGATACTTTATTCCATGTCACTTGACCCGTTGTGAGTACCTAGAGTGGGTTCAGCCCTGTGCTGTCTGCCACGTGCACCCCCTGATTTTGAACACATTGTAATCTATAGTCCCGTAGGGTGCAGATGAGACCAAATGTGATTAATATTAAGGTAACCTATGTTTTAAAACTTATTGTAAGATGAATCAACAGAGTCATCAATTGACAAACCATATTCAGTGAAAAAGCCTGATATTTTAAAAAGAAAAATAGTTTATTGGAAAGAAAGCCAATCTAGGTTGGAAATCAGGCTCTACTAATCAGACATTGTGTGACATCAGGCAAGGAAAGAAAACTCACCGAACCTGTTTCCTAATATATAAAATAGGGATAATAGTAAAAGACGAGGATTAAATGAGATTATGCCTATAAAGCACTTACTACAGTACCTGCTACATAGTAATATCTCAAAAAATGGCAGCAAATATTATTCTACACCATGCTCAACCTTGAGGTATTTGTGAACCTGCAGATATTTCAATGTTACATAAATGAAAATGTTAGAATATTTAGGTTTTTTTCTGGTAGTTTTTTTTTTTTTTCTTTAATGGAGGAACACAATATATGTTCAATGAACCACACTCTTTATCTTGGTGGAAGGTTGTTTTCAGTACTCACTCCTGGATCCTGCAAATCAGTGAGACCTGCCTAGTCTGAGTTTCTAGAGGGCCAAACCAAGGCATTGCATGTCTGGATAAATGTTACCGACAGCCAAGTTCAAGTTAGCACAGGTTCTGTATGCCTCATACTTGCTCATCCATTGTCTTTCCTGTCGATGGGAAGGTGAGGGTAAGAGGACAGAGGCAGGGAGATTGGTTTTCTAAAGAAGATATAAACATCTGAGCTTTCTAACACTGCTTGCCCCCAAGATGTAGATTTTCCTCACAATTGTACAATTCCTTCTCATATTGTGAAAGAAAGGGTGCTATTCTTCATCTCTCTTCAGGGCAAACATGAAAGAAGCAGAATCCTCTGAGAGTCCTAGAAGAGAATTCATCCCCTCATCATTCTTGGGTGTAGCCATTAACTCCCCCCTCTTGAGAGGGGACATTCTGGGTGCTTGCCACTCTTCTTGATACTTCCTTGTTTACTTGTCTGTCTTCTCCAATGGACTGTGAGCCCAGTGAGAACAGGGACTGTATCTTTTTCATCTTTATTTCCAGCACCTAGCATAGTGCCTAGCACATAGGAAGCACTCAATAAACATTTGATAACCCAATGAAGAAAATGAACAGATGAATCAATCAGTAAATGAATATTATAACATTTCAAGTGTGCTTTTATTCTGTTTCTGGGAAACAATTTGGAGCATTTGCATCTAGGAGCAGTCGACCCAGACTTGTTCCCACTCCTGTCTGGTAAGACACTTTGGAAGATACCTTCTACACCAGAACCAGTTTCCATATAATATGCATGGGATTCCTGAAATAGTCCCATGTTCATGCCAGGGTCAGCTGTGACTTGTCAGGCAGCTGGGGAAAAGCTAGAGGAGCTGAACTGCCCAGTAATCCTGACAGTGTGATTCCCAGAGCATGGACACCTAGGTCCAGGGGAGCACCAAGCATAACACACACTGCTTCCACTTGCTCTAAGCTCCCTTCAAGCAGGTTCTCTCTGACTTGTCCAATTCCATGGGCATCTCCACACAGGTCTGTACATACCAGAAGCTATTTTTAATTCTCCAGTTCAGAAATGTTTCTCTGCAAAACTAATGTTTCTCAAATTTTCGTTTTAGAATCATCCTCCTTCTCAACTTAGATTTTTTCTCCTGTCAATCACAATTAAATGGTATCCTCATGCAATCTCTTGGCAACCCAGGGGATTTCCACAGGTCTCATAAATATCCTGCTCTAGACATCTCCCTCTTGTGTTTGCTTCTGCCCCATCCAAATCAGGGTTAAACCTATCTCTTCCAATGTATTATGGAAATTAGACTCTTTGAAAAGAAAATCCAGTAAGATATTTGACTATAACAAAAATTCTCCCCCAAAGAGAGGTGATGGGCATATCATACTAGCATACTAGTGAAGAAAGTTGGGGAAATATTTTTAGAAAAGCAACATGAGGGGTTATTGAATGGATGTTGCTTAGGATCTGTCTGCCAGTGTGCTAAGGAGACATATCTTAATCACAGTGCTACTCTCAGTAAATACTTGACCAATGAAAGATGAGTGATCCAAGGGCAGATGTAAAAATGAAAGATATATGAACATTTTACCAATTGGCCACATATAAAAAGAAATATAAATTTACTTGAAGACTCTGGCCTTTTATTTATTGATGACAATGGTGAGAGAGATCTGGTCCAGTGCTTTGTATGTAATGTATGTAATGTATGTTAAATACACATCATTATGGATTGAGGGCACATAGAGGCTTTATTTAAATCCCATTGCCTTCATTTGGGAAATCTGTGGAGAGTCCCGTTAATTATACATTTTTGGTGGAATTCAAAACTACATTCTGAAAAGGTGACTGATCCAAGCTGCTTGTGTGACACTGAGATTCTTGGGTACACAAACGTGACAGTGGAAAGTGTTGTCCTACTGTATCCAAAAGAAGATTATGTGCACTATTTAGCTATTTAAATTCAAAAAACAATGGCTAAAAAATATTCAAGTTCAACTTTTGAAGGAAATTGCATCATAATGTTATGCTTTGAACATGGTCATCTCTCTCAACTCAAACACATAGCTAAGATGGATAAAATACAAAAATTTTAAAAGATAATTAACAAACAGGTAAGTAAGGGTGAAGCAGGAGACCTGCAGGACCCCAGGTCTATAATAAGACAAATGTGGGAAGCAATTTGTATTCTATGGCTAACAGGCTAAAAATACCACCTCCCTCTCTCTCTCTCTCTCTCTCTCTCTCTCTCTCTCTCTCTCACACACACACACACACACACACACACACACACAAACATGAAGCAAGATAGCAGAGCTTAGCTCACTGGTTGGAACCAGAAACTGAGGCAGGTCATCCTTGCCCATAACTGAAATCTGAAGAAGTTGTCCACATTGTCCTAGGGATGAAGAGAAAGTTTACAATTAAGACTTAAGAGAATTATCCTGCTGGCTCCTTAATCCCATGGGAATGAGAACCCCAAGCCACCAATATAAACCATAGTGTTGCTCTGGGGCATCCCAGGAGAAGAAAGGAACACAACTACAAAGCCACTAGACACTAAGTGATAAGCAAAGGGAGAGAGAATGCAGAAAAGAAAAATTCTTATTCAGGATGAACCAACCTGCAAAACAGAGTTCCAGAATACATGAGGAAAAGTGATTTTTAAAAAGTCAGGTTAAAAAAAATCAAATTAGATTTGTTTTTATCCCAAATGAAATGAAAATAAGAGAGAACTCTGAAAATGACTTTAAAGTATGATTATGAAAAATGTAGTAGGTGGTAGCAGACCACTGATTTACAGCAGCAAATTAAAAGTCTAGATAAATTGCAAAAAATCGTGTTTGTAAAGATTGAACAGTTGTAGAAACAAAGAATTAAATGGATTAAAATTTCAGAGGAGAGACAGTTCTTCTAAGTGAATAGTCACTTACTGCTTGTTGGATTTAGCTGAGGGTCAGACCTAACCATCACAAGGGGATTTTTTAGAGGAAAGAGAAGTGAGCAAAGCTTTTGGAGGTTGTGTAGAACTGACATAACAATTTGGAAACCTCAGGAAACATTAATGCACAATTGGTGTTCCCCAAGGTTAATTTTCTAAATTTAGGGCAACATGAAAGGTGGCAGAACTTTGACAATGGGGGGAATACCAACTAACCTCACAATATTTAGGAGAAATTATCCTGCTTGTGGAGTGTGGCCCACCTCAAACACATGCCTGCCTTCTTCCTCAAGACATTTGCCAAATTTGGAAGAAGCAAAACTGCAAACCTCTGAAGGATGAGTCTAACTTTCTCTAGTATTTTAAGATTGAGGAGATAGAAAGCTACCAGTCTATCAATCAAAAGCTCAGGAGGAGCATGTCTAAGAAATGAAGAGGATGCAGAGGTGAAGGAGATGAATCTTACTAAAGCTACAACCCAGTCCCAACCTGGCTCAAACTCTGATTAGATTGACGTGGTCAGCTCCTTACAGGTCTACCTAAAGGTTCAGAGAAACTTTGCTAGTGGAACATATTGTCCAGAGTGTTCATAAATCACTTTTAATAAAATGTCTAGTATATTTTAAAAATTACCAGATAGTGAATTATAAAAGGAATCAAATGAGCATTCTAGAACTACAAAATACAATGTCCAAACTTAAGAATAAAAACAGATAGGATTGGATAAGATAGGACAAGATAGGATAGGATAGAAACTTGAAGATAAGTGAATAACAGACATAAAAACTGAAGTTTAGGAAAAAAATACATGGGAAGTAATAGCAGCACACAAGAGACATGGGAAATAACATAAAGGACAAAGGTATGTGTGACTGGAGTCCCACTAGGAGGAGAAAGAGAGAATAAAAATAGGTATTATTGTAGAGAAAATTTTGCAAAGCTGATGAGAGATACCAACGTACAGATTCAGAAACTCTAAGCAACGTAAACACAAAGATAAAGAAAATTGAGGCATGCAGAGAACATGTTACTTTCAAAAGATCAACAATAAGACTGAAGGCTAACAATAAAATACTAATAAAACAACATCTTAAAATGCTGAGACCAAAAGTTCCAATCTAGAATTTTCCTCCCCTGAAAAATACTTTTCACAAATTTAGGTAAAAAAAATAACCAATTACAAACCTTGAAAATGATAAGTGTATTCAACTTAATAAATAAAACTTCAAAAATAAAGTCTAGATTGGACACAAAGAGCAAACTGTGAAATGCAAGATAGTTCTGAGGACTTAACCCAGATTTAGCGCAGGAAGATAAAAATATTTAATATTGTAAAATGAAGCTAAAGATGGCCTTAGAGGGAATTTTATAGTCTTAAATGTATTTAATGAAAAAATTATGTGTTTAGTTCAAGAAATTAGAAAAGCAATAAAAACATTAAGTAGAAGGAAGAAATAGTGATATGAAAAGAAATTAATGGATTAAAAAACACGCTAATAAATCAAACACATCAACAAAATCAAAATCTGGTTATTTTAATTAAGACAAATTTTAGCAAGCCTAGTCAAGCAAGTAGTAGAAAACACAAGTAAATGACATTCAGAAGTACAGATGAGACAAAATAATAGATATAATAGAGATTTTCTCTCTTTCTCTGTGTGTATATATATATATATATACACATCTATATAATATGTAACATATATTGTTAAAACATATAAAGAATATATATTATGGATACTTTTTAAAATAAATTTTAAAACTTAGAATGGTAAAGTGTCTGGAAAACATAAACTACAAAAATTGACTAAGAAGAATAAATACTGTGGTACATTCAGACAATGGAATATTATTCAGCACTAAAAAGAAATGAGCTCTCAAGCCATGAAAAAACATGGAGAAACGTTAAATCCATATTACTAAGTGAAAAAAGCCAATCTGCAGTGGTGACATACTGTATGATTCCACCTATATGACATTCTGGAAAAGGCAAAACTATGGAGACAGTAAAAAGATCACTAATTGCAAGGGGTTGTGGAAGGAGGGATGAATTGTCAGAGCACAGAGTATTTTTAGGGCAGTGAAAATTCTCTATATGATATTACAGTGATGGAGACGTCATTATACATTTGTTCAAACCTTTAGAATGTACTACACCATATAAACCATGGACTTTGGGTGATTATGATGTGTCAGTGTAGGTTCATCAATTGTAACAGATGTATCACACTGGGGCGGGATAGTGGTTATTGATAACAAGAGAAGCTATGCATGTGTAGGGGCAGGGGGAAATGTAGGAAAACTCTGTACATTCCACTCAATTTTGCTGTGAACTTAAAACTGCTCTAAAAAATAAAGTCCTTTAAAGAATTGACAAAGAAATGAATAGAAAACCTAGATAATTCATAATCATTAAAGTAATTGAATCTATAAATATCTATATCCTTACCTTATATCTTACAGGTTAAAGCTTACCATAAAAGACACCAACATATGCTTTTCAGATGAGATTTTTACCAACCTTTAAAGATCAGATAAGCTCTATATTGTATAAGTTGTTTCAGAAAAATAAAAGTAAGAAAGTGTCCCAATATATTTTATGAGCCCAAACTTGAATCAACACTGGAGAAACATGGGCAAGAAAATGTTATTGATCAATCTCACTTGTGAACATTCATGCAAAAAAAAGTCCTAAGTAAAACTATAGCATATCAAACCTATCATTTTAAAAACAAAAATGTTTCAAGAGTAAGGTTTATCTAAAAAATGCAAAGATATTTAGACAGTCCTATATATTCATATGTATGAATATTATCCTTTAACAAAATAAGAATAAAAACCTATAATAATTTTTAAATGCAAAAAAAGAGAAGCAATAGTAAACTTCAACAGTCACTCGTGATTTTAAAAATAAAATAAAATAAAACTGTTAGAGATCTAGGAACCTCTTTTAACTTGATAGAATATATCACAAATCTATGGAGATAGAGAGAGAGAGATAGGAAGTGAAAAGGAAAGGGAAAATGGGAGAGGAGAGGGGAGAAGAGAAGAGGGAGGAGAGGAAGAAAAGGAAAAAAGGGAAGAAAATCCTTACAAAACAGCAGCATTTCATTACAGTCAGGAATAACACAAAGGTGACTACCATAATTACACAGTATCATCAGTGGGGAAAAAGATAAACAAAGATTAATTGCTATAGATTTTTAAACAGATTTATTTATTTATAAGTATAAGTGACATATAATAAACTGCATATATTTAAAGTGTTCAATTTGCTAAGCTTAAGACAATCACCACAATAAAAGTAATGAATATATCCATCACTCCTAAAAATTTCTCCATATCCCTTTGTAATCCCTCTTTTTCTTTCCCAGACCCAACACTCAGCCCCATGTAACCACTGATGTGCTTTCTGCCACTATACAGATTATTGCAGTTTCTAGAATTTTATATAAATGGAATCTTGCAACATATACTCTTTTCCATCTGGATTCTTTCACTTATCATCATGACTTTGAGATTCATCCATGTTTTTGCATGTCTCAAAAGTTTATTCCTTTTTATTGTTGAGTTGTATTCCATCATACAGATATATCACAGTTTGTTTATTCATTAGTCTTTGGATAGACATTTGGGTTGTTTCCAGTTTTAGACTATTAAAGCAAAGGCTGCTATGATCTATATATTAAATATAACCCCAATCAAAATCCCATCAAGCTTATTCTTTACAAAAATAGACAAGCTGATTCTAAAATTTATGTGGAAATGCAAATGACCTAAAATAGCCAAAACAACATTGAAAAAGTGAAAAGTTGGAGGACTTAATAACTGATTTCAAGATTTACTATAAAACTACAGTGAGGGCTTCCCTGGTGGTGCAGTGGTTGAGAGTCCGCCTGCCTATGCAGGGGACACGGGTTCATGCACTGGTCCGGGAAGATCCCACATGCCGCAGAGTGGCTAGGCCCATGTGCCATGGCCGCTGAGCCTGCGCGTCCAGAGCCTGTGCTCCGCAACGGGAGAGGCCCCAATAGTGAGAGGCCCGTGTACCGCCAAAAAAAAAAAAAAGAAAAACTACAGTGAAACTACAAGACAGTGGGGTTTAGACAAAAAGATATACATGTAGCTCAATGGAACAGAACTGAAAATTCAGAAGTAAGTCTCACATATATAGAACTGATTTTCAACGACAGTGCCAAAGAAAATCTTTTCAGCAAATGGTGCTAGAACAATAGGATAAATACATGCAAAAAATGAAGCAAAACAATAAACAAAGAAAACTCAAAAACCTCAACACTTACCTGATGACAAAAATTAACTCAAAATGGACAAGCTTAAATGGAAGAGCTAAAATTATAAAACAAAACTTAGAGAAGAAAAGGAAAATCTTAAAAATTTTATTTGGGCTTGGCAAAAAATTTTAAGCACAACACTAAAAGTATGAACTATAGAAGAAAAAAATCAATACATAGGACTTCATTTAATTATAAATTCTCTTCTTCAAAAGGTAATCAAAACAGCATGGTACTGGCACAAAAGCAGACATATAGATCAATGGAGCAGAATAGAGATCCCAGAAATAAACACATACACCTACGGTCAATTAATCTTTGACAAAGAAGGCAAGAATCTACAATGGAGAAAAGACAGTCTCTTCAGCAAGTGATGACGGGAAAACTGGACAGCCACATGTAAATAAATGAAGTCAGAAAACTCCCTCATACTACACACAAAAATAAAGGCAAAGGGCTTCCCTGGTGGCGCAGTGGTTGAGAGTCCACCTGCCGATGCAGGGGACACGGGTTCATGCCCCAGTCCAGGAAGATCCCACATGCCACGGAGTGGCTGGGCCCATGAGCCATGGCCGCTGAGCCTGCGCATCCAGAGCCTGTGCTCTGCAATGGGAGAGGCCTGTGTACTGCAAAAAAAAAAAAAAAAATTTAATAAAGGCAAAATGGCTTAAAGACTTAAATAAGAGACATGACACCATAAAACTCCTAGAAGAGAACATAGGCAAAACATTCTCTGACATAAATCGTAGCAATGTTTTCTTAGGTCGCTCTCCTAATGCAATAGAAATAAAGACAAAAATTTTAAAATGGGTCCTAATCAAATTTATAAGCTTTTGCACAACAAAGGAAACCATAAACAAAATGAAAAGACAACTTACGGGATGGGAGAAAATATTTACAAATGATGTGACAAAGAAAGGCTTAATTTCCAAATCATACAAACAGCAAAACAAAATATCAGACAACCCAATCAAAAAATGGGCAGAAGACCTAAATAGACATTTCTCCAAAGAAGACATATAGATGGCGAACAAGCACATGAAATGATGCTCAACATCACTAATTATTAGAGAAATGCAAATCAAAACTACAGAGAGGTATCACCTCACAGTCGTCAGAATGGCCATCATTAAAAAGTCTACAAATGATAGATCCTGGAGAGAGTGTGGAGAAAAGGGTACCCTTCTACACTGTTGGTGGGAATGTAAATTGGTGCAGCCACTATGGAAAACACTATAAAAGTTCCTTAAAAAACTAAAAATAGAGTTACCATATGATACTGCAAATCCTAATCCTGGGCATATAACTGGAAAAGACAAAAGTTCTAATTCGAAAAGATCCATGCACCCCAATGTTTACAGCAGCATTATTTACAATAGCCAAGACATGGAAGCAACTTAAGTGTCCATCAACAGATGAATGGATAAAGAAGATGTGGTATATATACATACATTGGAACATTACTCGGTCATAAAAATAATGAAATAATGCAGTTTGCAGCAACATGGATGGACATAGAGATTATCACACTAAGTGAAGTAAGTCAGAGAAAGACAAATATATCACTTATATGTGGAATCTAAAAGATAGTACAAATGAACTTATTAACAAAACACAAACAGACTTACAGACATAGAAAACAAACTTACGGTTACCAAAGGGAAAGCGGGGGAAGGATAAATTGGGAGTATGGGACTATAGATCAACAGCAGTGATATACTGTATAGCACTGGGAACTATATTCAATATCTTGTAACAAACTATAATGGAAAAGAATTATATATATATATATATATAACAAAACAACAAACAAAAAAGAGACAAGAGATACTGTTAAGAAAATGAAAAGACAAGCCACAGACTGGGATAAAATAGTTGTTAAACTATCTGTTAGTCTATGTAACAAAGGACTTTGAATATATAAAGACATTTTACAAGTTAATTTTAAGAAGTCAGACAACCCAATTCTAAAACCTGGGCAAAAGATGTGAACAGACACTTCATCAAATAAAATGTTCAGTTGACAAGTACATGAAAAGGTACATAACTTCATAAGACATTAAGGAAATGTAAGTTAAAACTACAATAAAATGCTTCTACATACTAAGTAGAATATCTAAAATTAACAAGGCTGAACATATCAAGTGTTGGCAAGGATGCCAAGCAACTGGAATGTTCCCACACTGCTAGTGGGAATGAATGGAAAAGTTTGCCACCATTTGGGAAAGAGATTGACAGTTTCTTAAAAGTTAAACATTTACTTACCATAAGACCCAGTCATTCCACTTTTTACTTAAGAGAAATGAAAGCTTTTGTTCACCCAAATATTTATACATGAATAATTATGACAGCTTTATTTGCAATAATCTAACACTATAAAAATTTGAGAGTAATAAAGTCATTCTTATACTTACAATGTAAGTATCTAGTTAGAAAAGCCAAGAAAAGTTTTGAAGCAGTAAGAAAGCTCATAAAGATTTCTAATGGACCTTGAGGGGATTATGCTAAGTGAAATAAGTCAAGGAAAGACAAATACCATATGATCTATCTTACACGTGGAATCTAAAAAACAAGCAAACAAAAAACAAGCTCATAGATACAGAGAACAGATTGGTGGTTGCCAGAGGTGGGATGTGGGAGATGGGTAAAATGGATGATGCTGGTCAAAAGGTACAAACTTCCAGTTATAAAACAAATAAGTCCAGGCTTCCCTGGTGGCGTAGTGGTTGACAGTCCACCTGCCGATGCAGGGGACACGGGTTCGTGCCCCGGTCTGGGAAGATCCCACATGCCGCGGAGTGGCTAGGCCTGTGAGCCATGGCTGCTGAGCCTGTGTGTCCAGAGCCTGTGCTCCACAACAGGAGAGGCCACAACAGTGACAGGCCCACGTACCACAAAAAATTAAAAAAAAAAAAAAAAAAAAGTCCTGAGGATGTAACATAGAGCATGGTGACATAGTTGCTAAGAGAGTAGATCTTAAAAGTTCTCATCACAAGGAAAGAAATGTAACGTGCGGTCTAGAATGTTAACTAGATTTGTTGTGGTGATCATTTCATGATATATACAAGTATCGAGTCATTATGTTGTATACTTGAAACTAATATAATGTTGTATGTTAATTATAACTCAATAAAAATCAATTAAAATGATTTCTAGATTGACATACAAATATCAATATCATTTCTATACACCAAAAATAAATTAGAAAATATCATGGAAAAAAGATAATATTCTAAGTGTTAACAAAGCTAAAATTTTTTTTTTAGGAATAAATCTAACAGAAGACATTTTCAATAAACTTACTAGAGAAAAATTACAAAATATTATTAAGGAAATAAAAGATAATCCAAATAGAGGTATAGACCTCGTTAAAAATTTTTAAGTGTTCAAAAAGATATCAATCTTACCCACATGAATCTAAATTCAGCATAATTCCATTCAAATACCAATAAGAATTTTCATGGAGTTAAAAAAAAAACAAAAACTAAAATCCATATAAATGAACAAAAGGTCAAAAGTAGCCAAGTAAAATTTGAAGGACAAGAGGGAAGATTTACCCTTTCAGGTATCAAAACCCATTATAGGGGACGGCTTGAAGATGGCGGAAGAGTAAGACGCGGAGATCGCCTTCCTCCCCACAGATACACCAGAAATACATCTACACGTGGAACACCTCCTACAGAACACCTACTGAAGGCTGGCAGAAGATCTCAGACCTCCCAAAAGGCAAGAAACTCCCCACGTACCTGGGTAGGGCAAAAGAAAAAAAAAAAAAACAGAGACAAAAGAATAAGGACGGCACCTGCACCAGTGGGAGGGAGCTGTGAAGGAGGAAAAGTTTCCACACACTAGGAAGCCCCTTCGCGGGCGGAGACTGCGGGAGGCGGAGGGGGGAGCTTTGGGACCGCGGAGGAGTGCACAGCGACGGGTGCAGAGGGCAAAGCGGGGAGATTCCCGCACAGAGGATCGGTGCCGACCGGCACTCACCAGCCCGAGAGGCTTGTCTGCTCACCCGCCGGGGCGGTTGGGGCTGAGAGCTGAGGCTCGGGCTTCAGTCGGAGCGCCGGGAGAGGACTGGGGTTGGCGGCTTGAACACAGCCTGAAGGGATTAGTGCACCACGGCTAGCCGGGAGGGAGTCCGGGGAAAAGTCTGCACCTGCCAAAGAGGCAAGAGACTTTTTCTTCCCTCTTAGTTTTCTGGTGCGCGAGGAGAGGGGTTTAAGAGCGCTGCTTAAAGGAACTCCAGAGACAGTCGTGAGCCGCGGCTAAAAGCGCGAACCCCAGAGACGAGCAGGAGATGCTAAGGCTGCTGCTGCCGCCACCAAGGGGCCTGTGTGCGAGCACAGGTCACTCTCCACACCCCTCTTCCGCGGAGCCTGTGCAGCCCGCCACTGCCAGGTTCCCGGGATCCAGGGACAACTTCCCCGGGAGAACGCACGGCGGGCCTCAGGCTGGAGCAACGTCACGCCGGCCTCTGCCGCCGCAGGCCCGCCCTGCACGCAGTGCCCCTCCCTCCCCCCCCGGCCTGAGTGCGCCAGAGCCCCCGAATCAGCGGCTCCTTTAACCCCGTCCTGTCTGAGCAAAAAACAGACGCCCTCCAGCGACCTACACGCAGAGGCAGGGCCAAATCCAAAGCTGAGCTCCTGTGAACTGTGAGAACAAAGAAGAGAAAGGGAAATCTCTCCCAGCAGCCTCAGAAGCAGCGGATTAAAGCTCCACAATCAACTTGATATGCCCTGCATCTGTGGAATACCTGAATAGACAAGGAATGATCCCAAATTGAAGAGGTGGACTTTAGGAGCGAGATCTATGATTTTTTTCCCTTTTCCTCTTTTTGTGAATGTGTACGTGTATGCTTCTGTGTGAGATCTTGTCTGTATAGTCTTGCTTCCACCATTTGTCCTAGGGCTCTATCCGTCCATGGTTTTTTAAAAAATTTTTTTTCTTAATAATTAATTTTAATTGTAATAACTTTATTATACTTTACCTTCATTCTTTCTTTCTTTCCTTCCTTCCTTCCTTCTCTCCTTTAGACAACGAATCACCCCAAATTGAGGAGGTGGTCTCTGAGAGCAAGATTTATGATTTTCCCCCCTTTACCTCTTTTTGTGAGGGTGTATGTGTATGCTTCTGTGTAAGATTTTCTCTGTATAGCTTTGCTTCCAACATTTGTCCTAAGGTTCTATCCGTCCCTTTTTTTTTTCTAAATATTTTTTAATTCAATAACTATATTATACTTTATTTTATTTTTACTGTATCTTCTTTCTTTCTTTTTTCCTTCTTTCCCTCCTTCGTTCCTTCCTTCCTCCCTCCCTGCCTCCCTCCTTTCTTTCCTTCTTTCTTCCTTCCTACCTTTCCTCCTTTCCTTCTTTCTTTCCACATACTTCTAATAATTCTCTCTACTTTTTCTCCCTTTTATTCTGAGCCGTGTGGATGAAAGGCTCTTGGTGCTCCAGCCAGGAGTCAGGGCTCTGCCTCTGAGGTAGGACAGCCAACTTCAGGTCACTGGTCAACAAGAGACCTCCCAGCTCCACATAATATTAAACGGCGGAAATCTCCCAGAGACCTCCATCTTAATACCAGCACCCAGCTTCACTCAACGACCAGCAAGCCACAGTGCTGGACAACCTATGCCAAACAACTAGCAAAACAGGAACACAACCCCACCCATTAGCAGAGAGGCTGCCTAAAATCATAATAAGGCCACAGACACCCCAAAACACACCACCAGACATGAACCTGCCCACTAGAGAGACAAGATCCAGCCTCATCCACCACAACACGGGCACTAGTCCCCTCCACCAGGAAGCCTACACAACCCACTGAAACAACCTTAGCCACTGGAGACAGACATCAAAAACAAGGGGAACTACGAACCTGCAGCCTGCAAAAAGGAGACCCCAAACACAGTAAGATAAGCAAAATGAGAAGACAGAAAACCACACAGCAGATGAAGGAGCAAGATAAAAATGCACCAGACCTAGCAAATGAAGAGGAAATAGGCAGTCTACCTGAAAAAGAATTCAGAATAATGATAGTAAAGATGATCTGAAATCTTGGAAATAGAATGAACAAAATGCAAGAAACAGTTAACAAGGACCTAGAAGAAATAAAGATGAAACAAGCAACGATGAACAACGCAATAAATGAAATTAAAAATACTCTAGATGGGATCAATGGCAGAATAACTGAGGCAGAAGAACGGATAAGTGACCTGGAAGATAAAGTAGTGGAAATAACTACTGCAGAGCAGAATAAAGAAAAAAGAATGAAAAGAACTGAGGACAGTCTCAGAGACCTCTGGGACAACATTAAATGCACCAACATTCGAATTATAGGGGTTCCAGAAGAAGAAGAGAAAAAGAAAGGGACTGAGAAAATATTTGAAGAGATTATAGTTGAAAACTTCCCTAATATGGGAAAGGAAATAGTTAATCAAGTCCAGGAAGCACAGAGAGTCCCATACAGGATAAATACAAGGAGAAATACGCCAAGACACATATTAATCAAACTGTCAAAAATTAAATACAAAGAAAGCATATTAAAAGCAGCAAGGGATAAACAACAAATAACACACAAGGGAATCCCCATAAGGTTAACAGCTGATCTCTCAGCAGAAACCCTACAAGCCAGAAGGGAGTGGCAGGACATACTGAAAGTGATGAAGGAGAAAAACCTGCAACCAAGACTACTCTACCCAGCAAGGATCTCATTCAGATTTTATGGAGAAATTAAAACCTTTACAGACAAGCAAAAGCTGAGAGAGTTCAGCACCACCAAACCAGCTTTACAACAAATGCTAAAGGAACTTCTCTAGACAAGAAACACAAGAGAAGGAAAAGACCTATAATAACGAACCCAAAACAATTTAGAAAATGGGAATAGGAACATACATATCAATAATTACCTTAAATGTAAATGGACTAAATGCTCCCACCAAAAGACACAGATTGGCTGAATGGATACAAAAACAAGACCCTTATATATGCTGTCTACAAGAGACCCACTTCAGACCTAGAGACACATACAGACTGAAAGTAAGGGGATGGAAAAAGATATTCCATGCAAATGGAAACCAAAAGAAAGCTGGAGTAGCAATTCTCATATCAGACAAAATAGACTTTAAAATAAGAACTATTAAAAGAGACAAAGAAGGACACTACATAATGATCAAGAGATCGATCCAAGAAGAAGATATAACAATTGTAAATATTTATGCACCCAACACAGGAGCACCTCAAGGCATAAGGCAAATACTAACAGCCATAAAAGGGGAGATCGACAGTAACACATTCATAGTAGGGGACTTTAACACCCCACTTTCACCCATGGACAGATCATCCAAAATGAAAATAAATAAGGAAACACAAGCTTTAAATGATACATTAAACAAGATAGACTTAATTGATATTTATAGGACACTCCATCCAAAAACAACGGAATACACATTTTTCTCAAGTGCTCATGGAATATTCTCCAGGATAGATCATATCTTGGGTCACAAATCAAGCCTTGGTAAATTTAAGAAAATTGAAATTGTATCAAGTATCTTTTCTGACCACAACTCCATGAGACTAGATATCAATTATAGGAAAAGATCTGTAAAAAATACAAACACATGGAGGCTAAACAATACACTACTTAATAATGAAGTGATCACTGAAGAAATCAAAGAGGAAATTAAAAAAATACCTAGAAACAAATGACAGTGGAGACACAACGACCCAAAACCTATGGGATGCAGCAAAAGCAGTTCTAAGGGGGAAGTTTATAGCAATACAGGCCCACCTTAAGAAGCAGGAAACATCTCGAATAAAAAACCTAACCTTGCACCTCAAGCAATTAGAGAAAGAAGAACAAAAAAACCCCAAAGCTAGCAGAAGGAAAGAAATCATAAAAATCAGATCAGAAATAAATGAAAAAGAAATGAAGGAAATGATAGCAAAGATCAATAAAACTAAAAGCTGGTTCTTTGAGAAGATAAACAAAATAGATAGCCAGACTCATCAAGAAAAAAAGGGAGAAGACTCAAATCAATAGAATTAGAAATGAAAGAGGAGAAGTAACAACTGACACTGCAGAAATAAAAAAAATCATGAGAGATTACTACAAGCAACTCTGTGCCAATAAAATGGACAATCTGGAAGAAATGGACAAATTCTTAGAAATGCACAACCTGCCAAGACTGAATCAGGAAGAAATAGAAAATATGAACAGACCAATCACAAGCACTGAAATTGAAACTGTGATTAAAAATCTTCCAACAAACAAAAGCCCAGGACCAGATGGCTTCACAGGTGAATTCTATCAAACGTTTAGAGAAGAGCTAATACCTGTCCTTCTCAAACTTCCAAAATATAGCAGAGGGAGGAACACTCCCAAATTCCTTCTATGAGGCCACCATCACCTTGATACTAAAACCAGACAAGGATGTCACAAAGAAAGAAAACTACAGGCCAATATCACTGATGAACATAGATGCAAAAATCCTCAACAAAATACTAGCAAACAGAATCCAACAGCACATTAAAAGGATCATACACCATGATCAAGTGGGGTTTATTCCAGGAATGCAAGGATTCTTCAATATACGCAAATCTATCAATGTGATAAACCATATTAACAAATTGAAGGAGAAAAACCATATGATCATCTCAATAGATGCAGAGAAAGCTTTCGACAAAATTCAACACCCATTTATGATAAAAACCCTGCAGAAAGTAGGCATAGAGGGAACTTTCCTCAACATAATAAAGGCCATATATGACAAGCCCACAGCCAACATCATCCTCAATGGTGAAAAACTGAAAGCATTTCCACTAAGATCAGGAACAAGACAAGGTTGCCCACTCTCACCACTCTTATTCAACATAGTTTTGGAAGTTTTAGCCACAGCAATCAGAGAAGAAAAGGAAATAAAAGGAATCCAAATTGGAAAAGAAGTAAAACTGTCACTGTTCACAGATGACATGATACTCTACATAGAGAATCCTAAAGATGCTACCAGAAAACTACTGGAGCTAATCAATGAATTTGGTAAAGTAGCAGGATACAAAATTAATGCACAGAAATCTCTGGCATTCCTATATACTAATGATGAAAAATCTGAAAGTGAAATCAAGAAAACACTCCCATTTACCATTGCAACAAAAAGAAAAAAATATCTAGGAATAAACCTACCTAAGGAGACGAAAGACCTGTATGCAGAAAATTATAAGACACTGATGAAAGAAATTAAAGACGATACATATAGATGGAGAGATATACCATGTTCTTGGATGGGAAGAATCAACATTGTGAAAATGACTCTACTACCCAAAGCAATCTACAGATTCAATGCAATCCCTATCAAACTACCACTGGCATTTTTCACAGAACTAGAACAAAAAATTTCGCAATTTGTATGGAAACACAAAAGACCCCGAATAGCCAAAGCAATCTTGAGAACGAAAAAAGGAGCTGGAGGAATCAGGCTCCCTGACTTCAGACTATACTACAAAGCTACAGTAATCAAGACAGTATGGTACTGGCACAAAAACAGAAAGATATCAATGGAACAGGATAGAAAGCCCAGAGATAAACCCACGCACATATGGACACCTTATCTTTGATAAAGGTGGCAGGAATGTACAGTGGAGAAAGGACAGCCTCTTCAATAAATGGTGTTGGGAAAACTGGACAGGTACATGTAAAAGTATGAGATTAGATCACTCCCTAACACCATACACAAAAATAAGCTCAAAATGGATTAAAGACCTAAATGTAAGGCCAGAAACTATCAAACTCTTAGAGGAAAACATAGGCAGAACACTCTATGACATAAATCACAGCAAGATCCACCTGACCCACCTCCCAGCGTAATGGAAATAAAAACAAAAATAAACAAATGGGACCTAATGAAACTTCAAAGCTTTTGCACAGCAAAGGAAACCATAAACAAGACCAAAAGACAACCCTCAGAATGGGAGAAAATATTTGCAAATGAAGCAACTGACAAAGGATTAATCTCCAAAATTTACAAGCAGCTCATGCAGCTCAATAACAAAAAAACAAACAACCCAATCCAAAAATGGGCAGAAGACCTAAATAGCCATTTCTCCAAAGAAGATATACAGAATGCCAACAAACACATGAAAGAATGCTCAACATCATTAATCATTAGAGAAATGCAAATCAAAACTACAATGAGATATCATCTCACACCAGTCAGAATGGCCATCATCAAAAAATCTAGAAACAATAAATGCTGGAGAGGGTGTGGAGAAAAGGGAACACTCTTGCACTGCTGGTGGGAATGTGAATTGGTTCAGCCACTATGGAGAACAGTATGGAGGTTCCTTAAAAAAACTACAAATAGAATTACCATATGACCCAGCAATCCCACTACTGGGCATATACCCTGAGAAAACCAAAATTCAAAAAGAGTCATGTACCAAAATGTTCATTGCAGCTCTATTTACAATAGCCCGGAGATGGAAACAACCTAAGTGCCCATCATAAGATGAATGGATAAAGAAGATGTGGCACATATATACAATGGAATATTACTCAGCCTTAAAAAGAAACGAAATTGAGTTATTTGTAATGAGATGGATAGACCTAGAGTCTGTCATACAGAGTGAAGTAAGTCAGAAAGAAAAAGACAAATACGTATGCTAACACATATATATGGAATTTAAGAAAAAAAAATGTCATGGAGAACCTAGGGGTAAGACAGGAATAAAGACGCAGACCTACTGGAGAACAGACTTGAGGATAAGGGGAGGGGGAAGGGTGAGCTTTGACAGAGCGAGAGAGAGTCATGGACATATACACACTAACAAACGGAGTAAGGTAGATAGCTAGTGGGAAGCAGCCGCATGGCACAGGGATATTAGCTCAGTGCTTTGTGACAGCCTGGAGGGGTGGGATAGGGAGAGTGGGAGGGAGGGAGACGCAAGAGGGAAGACATATGGGAACATATGTATATGTATAACTGATTCACTTTGTTATATAGCAGAAACTAACACACCATTGTAAAGCAATTATACCCCAATAAAGATGTTAAAAAAAAAACCATTATAAAACTATAGTAATTCAAACAGTATGGTGTTGGTTCAAAGATAAATAAATAGAGCAATAGAAGAGAGTATAAATTTTAGAAAGAGAACTGCCATAGATAAAAACTTTGTAAAATGACAGAATGGTAGAGCAAATAATAGGGAAAAGGAAGGACTATATAATATATGGTTTGGGGAAAATCAGAGAAAAATTAATTGCAATTCCTATCGCTTTACATACTGGGAAAGTATATTTGCTATTCATATAATTAACTAATGCTTGGTATACAGATGCTTGGTATATCAAACATATAAACAATGCTGCAAATTAATAATACCACCTAACAGAAAAATAAACCAAACATATGAATAGTAATTTTAACATACAAGAAAGTCTGATCAATATATGTCAGATAAATGTTCAATTTTATTAATAATTGCAGGAAGAATCTTTTGAACAATTTCACATCAGATTAGCAGAATTTTTTAAAGTTTCACAATACCAGCACATGGCGACTTGGGAACTCTCATACACTGCTTTTGGGAAAGTAAATTGGTGTAAGCTTTCTGGGGTACAATTTGGCAGCATCAAGTAAAGTTGAAGACAGGACATGGGCCATAGACTGGGAAATAGCGTGATTTACAGATCTTTTAGTGAGGATCAGATTGGTATGTTGCTAACTTTGTATTTTGATTTCTTTCCAACAGCATTTCTCAGAAAAGAAAGAAAGAAATAGAGAGAGGAAGAAAGAAAGATAGAAAAGAAGAAAGGCAGATAGAAAGGAAGGAGGCAGGGAGGAGGGAAGAAAGAAGAGAAGGGAAAGAAAATTTTAAAAGGAAAAGAATAAAAAGAAAAAGTTTGGATCTTTCATATAAAAGTACTATAACCTGTTGTTTTTAAACTGCTAGTCTTGGCAGTTGGTGTCAAAAAACAATTTAGTATAAACTAGCATCTTTAAAAAATATTCTTTGGGGATGGTTTTCCTTCATAGTTTATTTTTTACCTTTCATCACACTTCGCAAGAGTATTATTTTGTGAAGTTTTGATGTCAGATATGTGTGTGTGTGTGCATGTGTATGTACTGATTTGCAATGTGAAATATATTTATTTCTATGCATTGCAGAGAAAAAATGTTTGGAATACATGGCTATATGGTACCACTGTGAGTCATTTACTCATAGAAAGAATGGTGCCTGTCATGAATGTGTCTTTCTTTACAGAGCTGTGACCAATGCCGAGGGGCAACACTGGCCAGTGGGGTGCCATCCACACCGTGCTCTCATCCATTGTGCTAAGTAAACAGTGCTGAACAAGAGGACTGATCAGAGAAGTTTGAATGGTCACCAGAGTATGGCCTTACAGCCTTTCCTACTCGGATAGGGAGCAGGTAGCTGTCCAACTGACATCAGTGTGGAATAGATACTATTTGGAAGGTGATGACATCTGAACCCACCTGCACTTAGGAAATAATCATTGTAGATCATTTACTCCTGGATGTTATCTGTCCACACTCTGCTCTTATAGCAAAGAAAAGCAATGGATCCTACCAACAATAACAACAGCATTTTCCAATTGTGTAATATTTCCATGAAGGTAAAAATAAAGCAAGAGAAAACATCCCCCCTTCCCTTACTCCTAACCTGTAATATATCTAGACCTGTGAATAGTGCATGTAGTTCTGTCCTTGACATCTAAAAGAGGTAGGATAAAGGTGGGAGGCAATCATGATAAGCAATAGGATTGAGACACTGTCACATAAAGTCTGATCTAAGTGCATAGACATTTTAACTCTGAGAATAAGGCTGAAAAGAGGTTAAATCACCCATCTGTAAAATCTAGAGGAGTTTAACCACTCACTCCTTGAGTTCTGAAGTCATGGTACTTCCCACCAGTGTCACGGGAAAAACAAAGACCTACTTCATAGACATGGGCTAAACAAACAGAATCTTACTTAAAAGATGATAAAGAAATGTACTATTTTTAGAAGGGTCTGGATGAATTCTTGAGTGATAAATCTACCCTTGGTTAATACAGGAAACTAGAGCTATTTGAGACGCATCCCTAAAGATGTAATACACTCTTTTCCTTGGTGACTCTCATTGGAAAAAACAAAATCCTGGCTTGGTGAACCATGAAAGCGACCTTATAAAATGTTTCTAAAATCCTTAGTATATTACAGGAGAACCCTTCAGACCAAGGACACCAAGCCACTAAATAGTCAAAACCCACTGCTTCTCTCAGGGTGGAAGAGTAGCAATCTCATCTTTATTCAGCTCTGGCTCCCCCAGTACTGAGAGCCCTCTCCATTGCTCTCCTTCCCCTTTCACAGCAAATTCCCAAAGGTCTACCAAGGCCAGATGTGAAAGAAGGTGAGACACAGATGCAAACATAAATTCTTCCCTCTGTGACAGTGATTGCTCAGCCATGCATGCCCCCACCCATGTCAAATGCACGGTTCACTCGGAAAAATCAGGGACACATGGTGTTGACATTGCTCAGGTTCCAGAAACAGAGTTGGGACAGCAGGTGATGTGTGTGTGTGTGTGTGTGTGTGTGTGTGTGTGTGTGTGTGTGTGAGACAGGTGGTGGGGCTTGAGGACTGGAGTTGGTTTGCTTGTGTGACTTTATGGAAATTAACTTTATAGATATTGATTTAATTTCTGGCCCGAGTCTGAATAGAGGGCAACAAAAGGAGGTAAGAGTTAGATTTAAAGGAAAGTCAAAGAAGACAGTAATACTGGCCTGGAGTCAGGGAGATGTGAGATCATGTACCGATTCTATCATAG
This sequence comes from Monodon monoceros, assembly GCF_005190385.1. Taxonomy (NCBI): domain Eukaryota; kingdom Metazoa; phylum Chordata; class Mammalia; order Artiodactyla; family Monodontidae; genus Monodon; species Monodon monoceros. The sequence goes on along the minus strand of NW_021703772.1, from coordinate 101,109,630 downwards.
CTGCGTGGCTTGAGATCAGTCACTTGACCTCTTTAGACTTCACTTTTCTCTGGTATTAAAGGATAGAGTGAGAAGGTTCTGACTACCACGGGACTCCATGATTCACCCTGTGCCTAGCATCAGGGAAAAAAAAAAAAGTTAAATTGCTGCAGTGTAAAATTCAGTGTGTCTTCGCCCAATCTGGTTAAATTGTTCTCGGACAGGTAATACAGAAAATGTATCCAACGTTTCTCGCAGGTGCTGTCAATGCTCCTGCCTCATGGTATTATTCATGTTACCTTGCTTACTTCTCCTGGTCCTTCATCCTCAGTCCCCACTCTCGGTGTGATTAGCATCCCCTCAACTGGTCTCCCTGCATCTCCCAGTGACTTCCCAGAAAGCAACTCTGACTGTCCCAAGACCATGCCTCTTGTAACCCAGAGGGCTCCTAATGCCACTTTCTGCCCTGTCTCCCCTTTGTCCCTAATTTGCCTGGTATTGAGTTAGAAGCAAAGCCTTGGGAGGAAACCAACAAAGCAAAGACTTGCAGAACAACCCAAGCCTTCATGTTCCATCTCAATAGCAAAAATTTAATCTCTGCTTTTTACAGGTTAAACTCAATTAGCTGTCACATAACTTTTCCCCAGACTTTAACTATATGGCAAGAGAAAGACTAAATTGTTTTTAGTATTTGATATCAAGAAAATTAGGTTCTTGGTTCTAAAAAATGATATGGTTAGGATCAGTGCTGTCTATGATTAACATACTCTTTTCCTTCTCTAATTAGTGCAGATTTCACCACCAAACAGCCAGTCAACAACAGAAGAATTATACAATGAAGGTTTGATGATGTCATTTATTGAGCAATTACCAGACACTCTTCTAAGCACTTTACATGTACAGACTTCATTGTACTCTCCCTAGCCCTATGAAATAGCTACTATTATTATCCTCATTTCACAGATGAGTCAAGTTTGGGGCTCAGAGAGGTTAAACAACTTGCTTAAGATCACAGAGCTAGTCAATGGTAAAGCTATGTTTCTAACATAGTGGCTCCAGGAAGCTCCCGTCTTTGGTGTATTTATTTCCTGCTGGCATGTACCTATTCATGACATATTCATTGAATTCTTGCTGTGTGCTAGGTAGGCTCTCGTGTTATAAAGCATTTTGTCTGGTGAGAGAGAGAGAAATTAAGCAAATAATTACACAAATAGGTATTTGAATTATGATTATAATAAGTGCTATAAAGAAGAAGCTCTGAGTGCTTCTTGGAGAAACTATAATAGATAGAATGGATCTCTGCCAGGGCGTCAGGAAGGGCTCCCTGAGAAAGTGACCTGTAAGCTGAGAGTTGAAAGATAAGAAGGGGGAAGGAAACACGTACCACAGCAAAGAAACAGCATGTTCACAGCAAAGGCCCTGAGTCAGGAACCAGCTTAACATTTGGGAAACCAAAAAGATGAAATTATGGACTCATGTAAGAGTAAGAGAGGAGTGCAGGGTGAGAGACCAGTTGTGTAGATCTTTATGAGACAAAATAAATCTTTGGCCCTTTATCCTAAGAGCTCTTGGTAGCGCTGTTGGATATTCTCCATTTGCCCCTCCAAATCCACTCTAACTTCCTCACCCACTTCTGGGTCCCATGGAAGTTGACCTGAATTGTCTATGTTCACAAGCTCCCTTATGCTCTGGTTCCAGTTGGGTCAGCCCTCAGAAGCACACGCAGATCAAAGGGCAGGTGAGGAGGGAGGTAACGGTATCTGCTCCCCAGCCTCCCTCCATGCAGGTCATGGCCACTATATTCCTCTACATAAGGCCATAGATTTTATTTCTCCATCTTTTTTTTATTATTATTACCTCTTTAAGGAAACTTTTAAAGCATTTTATTTTGCTAACCACTCCCAAGTGAAATGTGTTTATGTACTCTGTATATCTGAGCTCTATACATAAAATGGAAATTTTTTTCACATCCCCCAACCAATTTTCTCTCTCCTGGGAGTGATATCACTCCTACTGAGAAAGCCTGAGTTATAGTCGTTCCCTCACACTGACCCTTCAGCACAGAGGGTCATTGGTGATGGCTCCCACTGTTGCTAGACTGGGGATATACCACCACACCTTGTTGGTTTCCCTTACCCTTGTCCACATTTTTGTAAATAACTCCTTTATTGAACTCCCCTGCTTACCATCTGAGCCATCATTTTTCTATCAGAATGCTGACTGGTACAGCACCATTAAAAATCTCTAAGAAGGAGAATGGCATTGTCAGATTTGCACTTTAAAATACATTGGAATTGTGTGAAGAATGCAGTGAAATAGGGTAGGAGTAGGGAACCAATCCCAAGGCCATTAACATGGTGACAATGACAGGCAATGGCATTCTAGTTACTGGGGTAGACTTTTCAACTTTATCCAAATAATTGGTGTCACTTCATTAAACTTGAATCTCTGTATCAATTCCAACAGTAATGACCTCTTGAAGGAAAAACATTTTGAGAGAATCTGCCAATTCATATAATCACATAAGCATTTGTAAAACTTACAAGAAGGCTGAGGAAGGAAGCAGGGGAAGTTTTCTCCCCTTTTGGGTATCATACCCATTTTTGGTGTGGGAAGGGCTAAGCTTAATTGTGTCTAGATGCAGAGTCATGGACCAGATGGATCCTCAAGTTCTTTAAGGCTCAAAGCCAGTCATAGTAGGAGCCACAATTAACTGAATGTCCCCTGATACTCTAGTAGGCACTCTACATTTATAATCGTATTAATCAATCCAATAGCCCTGCAGGATTTGTCATTATTTCTCTACTTCAGAGATGGGTAAACCAAGGTTAAAAAAATAGGTGGTAACATTTCTAAAGTTAAACATATGCAGATGGTGCTTTTCATCATTTAAAAGTCAAACTCATTGTATCTACTAAATGGTACTAAACTCAGCATGATCCTGTCCATAGGAAGAACATAGCTGGCAAATAAGTTTCATTCCTCATTCCAATTCCATCTGATTGGAAGTGACTGCCTGGAATGCTGTACTGAGAATTGTGAGACTGGACCAGGCAAAGTGGGAAAGATGGCTATAATTGATTAGTGATGTCTGTCACAGATAAGAGTGGGAAATGGGGGCATATATGCTACTTACACTCCATCCCTCATAGACTTCTGCTATTCTAGGAGATATAAAAATCAATAGCTCTTACCTCATGCTTACCCCCCACCAGGCTGAAGCTTGCACTGACTGTTCTCAGGCTGCTAAGTCTATCTGTAAATGTGATGTTATACTTTCAAACAGGATTTGTTTCTGTTATTCCACAGCTTGAGCCAATGAGCCCATAAAAATAATGTGTTGGAACAATCTTCTTTCATTACCTGTCATGCACTCAGCATGTTGACATCTCCAAATCTCAAGGAACTATTTTCACATCATATCACTGGGCCAAGGAGATGTAGACTAAGTTCTTTGGTGCTTCCCCCGCCATCCTCCCCTGCATAGGTTCTAAGGTCTTTCATGGAATAAAGTTTAGAAAGACAAACACACAAAGCATTGTCACTCGGGCAAGCACCCTAGGATTCTAGAGAGTGGTAATGTTTGTTTTTTTTTCCTGGCAGAGGGACATGAAATCACCTATAAAATAGAACAGAAGCACCAGATCCCCTAGTAGGGGTAACAGTTGAGGATGAAAATCACAAATATTTAATTTAAGCTAGATATAAACAGATCAATTATGTCATGGACTATTCTATGATATACCATATATTCATTTATTCACCCATCAAGTCTATATGGTGGATGCAAAGTAATATGAGATAGAGTGTCCACCTCAGGTTGCAACTGCGGCAACAGGTCATCTACTAAAAAAAAGGAAGCAGAAGAAAACACAAGAGCAGTGATAAGACCACACCTGCAACCTGGCCAGCTGAGCTACAGCTATCACAGTAAGCAGAACATGTTCACCAGTGGAAGGGACTGTGGCGGGCTGTGCTGATCACAGAGATTGCACAGAGGGATCAATGGCTGCTCTGAGCTCTGATGGGGGGCAGACACTGAGTTTGTTCTGCTAAGACAAATTTACTGCAAAATGCCTTCTAAATTTCAAAATGTATAGTGGATGAACCAAACCCATAGTGGTCAACCCATGCCCAAAACATCAGTGCTCAGGCTAATTTAGCAATAAAATGAGTACAGTCCAGTGCCTACTTCAGAGGCAGTTTAAAATGATGAAACGAGTTAATACAGTGCCTAACACATGGTAAGTGCTCAATAATATTAACTCTTATTACTATTATTATGTCTGTTATAACAGATGAAATTCACAATGATAATTATCCAGCTCCTAATGATATTAGCAAATACTGGTACAACTCAGCTTACTAAATGTCTTCTGCCTTCAACTGCATCTTCTTGTTTCTTCCTCACCACGGCTCTCTGCTGGTATGTATTACTATCCCCATTCTACAGATGAGAAAAGTGAAGCTCAAAACATTGATGTGGACTCCGGTCTGGGTCTCTCTGCTGCCAGAGCCTATTCTATAAGTTAATGATGGAAAATCATGGCATGATTAATTTATGCATCACCAGCCCTGACTTGTGCTTGGGTTGTGGGGGGATTTCTCCACACCGCTCAGATTTTACCCAGGATAGCCAAGCAGGATTTAGTTTTAAACTCTGCATCTTGGTCTTCTGCATTCTGCCTGTCTTCTCCCAGTCTCTCTCACCTGGTGGTCAAGAGCAGTGGAGCCAACTCCGAGCTGAAATTCTGTCTCTGCCCTTTAGTAACTGTGTGAGTTTGGGCAAATGACGGAGTGTCTCACTGTCTCAGTTCCCTTATCTCCAAAAGGAATTATGATGATGTTGATGACGATGATGGAAGGTCCAGCACTACTTTCTCTGAAGTGGAGCTGCGGTGGAGGTAGGGCGTGTGGCTTTTCTCTTCTCCAGCCGCGCACCTTTCCCTCTGTATCCCTTTCCTGACCGCCACTCCCCATTTCTTCGTCATCTCTACAACCTCGGCCCACCCCTGGGGCCCCCGGGGAGCCCCGCACCCCTCCTGCCCTGCCGGGGGCAGCATCTTTGCTGAATCCGCACAGCAGTTCCACACTTACATACTATCGGCGTCTGTGGTGCCCTGTCCTGGTCCCACCGTGACTGTCTCCCCTCAGTGAGGTGGAGAGACTGGAACAGGACCACAACAAACACACAACAATTCCTTCAGCCTCCTGGACGCACTCCTCATTTGCTTTCGTTTCTTCCCACAACCCCGGAGACTTTTGGTTTCTGACGTTTCCCCAGGAACCTTCAGACCTCATTACTTTCCTATCTCTACAGTCAGCCACCTTCTCCTCCTCAGAGATGGATTGAACCTCATCCCGTGTCCTCTCATCCCTCTCTCCCTTCTGACTTTGTCTCTTCAAGGTATGCACACCAGGGACACAGGGCTGGTGGGCGGTGGAGGCATCTGGTGGGGGCAGGTTGGGGGTTACAATTTCTTACATCCCTGGTGTGCCAGGGCCCAGCAGGGGTGAAGGAGGAAGAAAGATTGGGCAAGTGTGCAGGGTAGTGATCATCACAATAATGAGATCATCGCGAATTATTTGGCATCTATCAATATTTTAATTTAATTAATTTTAATGTTTAAATTCTTTAGTTTTTTGAGCTTTATAAAAGTTTTTTTGCATTCTTTTTTTTGCATTTTTTTATACAGCAGGTCCTTATTAGTTATCTATTTTATACATATTAGTGTATATATGTCAGTCCCAATCTCCCAATTCATCTCACCACCACCACCACCCACCACCGCTTTCCCCCCTTGGTGTCCATACATTTGTTCTCTACATCTGTGTCTCAATTTCTGTCCTGCAAACAGGTTCATCTGTACCATTTTTCTAGGTTCCACATATACGCATTAATGTACAGTACTTTTTTTCTCTTTCTGACTTATTTCACTCTGTATGACAGTCTCTAGAACCATCCATATCTCTACAAATGACCGAATTTCGTTCTTTTATATGGCTCAGGAATATCCCATTGTATATATGTACTACATCTTCTTTATCCATTCGTCTGTTGATGGGCATTTAGGTTGTGTCCGTGACATGGCTATTGTAAATAGTGCTGCAGTGAACATCGGGGTGCATGTGTCTTTTTGAATTATGGCTTTCTTTGGGTATGTGCCCAGTAGTGGGATTGCTGGGTCACATGGTAACTCTATTTTTAGTTTTTAAGGAACCTCCATACTGTTCTCCATAGTGGCTGCATCAATTTACATTCCCACCAACAGTGCAAGAGGTTTCCCTTTTCTCCACATCCTCTCCACCATTTGTTGTTTGTAGATTTTCTGATGATGCCCATTCTAACTGGTGTGAGGTGATACCTCATTGTAGTTTTGATTTGCATTCTCTAATAATTAGTGGTGTTGAGCAGCTTTTCACGTGCTTCTTGGCCATCTGTATGTCTTCTTTGGAGAAATGGCTATTTAGGTCTTCTGCCCATTTTTCGATTGGGTTGTTTGTTTTTTAAATATTGAGCTGCATGAGCTGTTTATATATTTTGGAGATTAATCCTTTGTCCGTTGATTCATTTGCAAATATTTTCTCCCATTCTGAGGGTTGTCTTTTCGTCTTGTTTGAAGTTTCCTTTGCTGTGCTAAAGCTTTTACGTTTCATTAGGCCCCATTTGTTTACTTTTGTTTTTATTTCCATTACTATAGGAGATGGATCGAAAATGATCTTGCTGTGATTCATGTCAAAGAGTGCTCTTCCTATGTGTTAGCCTAAGAGTTTTACAGTGTCCAGTCTTACATTTAGGTCTCTAATCCATTTTGAGTTTATTTTTGTGTATGGTGTTAGGGAGTGTTCTAATTTCATTCTTTTACATGTAGCTGTCCAGATTTCCCAGCACCACTTATTGAAGAGACTGTCTTTTCTCCATTGTATATCCTTGCCTCCTTTGTCATAGATTATTTGACCAGAGGTGCGTGGGTTTATCTCTGGGCTTTCTATCTTTTTCCATTGATCTCTCTTTCTGTTTTTGTGCCAGTACCATATTGTCTTGATTATTGTAGCTTTGTAGTATAGTCTGAAGTCAGGAAGTCTGATTCCTCCAGCACCATTTTTTTCCCTCAAGACTGCTTTGGCTATTCGGGGTCTTTTGTGTCTCCATACAAATTTTAAGATGTTTTGTTCTAGTTCTGTAAAAAATGCCATTGGTAATATGATAAGGATTGCTTTGAATCTGTAGATTGCTTTGGGTAGTATAGTCATTTTCACAATATTGATTCTTCCAGTCCAAGAACATGGTATATCTCTACATCTATTTGTATCATCTTTAATTTCTTTCATTAGTGTCATAGTTTTCTGCATACAGGTCTTCTGTCTCCCTAGGTACATTTATTCTTAGGTATTTTATTCTTTTGTTGCAATGGTAAATGGGAGTGTTTCCTTAATTTCTCTTTCAGATTTTTCATCATTAGTGTATAAGAATACAAGAGACTTCTGTGCATTAATTTTGTATCCTGCAACTTTACCAAATTCATTTATTAGCTCCAGTAGTTTTCTGGTGGCGTCTTTAGGATTCTCTATGTATAGTATCATGTCATCTAAAATCAGTGACAGTTGTACTTCTTCTTTTCCAATTTGTATTCCTTTTATTTGTTTTTCTTCTCTGATTGCCGTGGCTAGGACTTCCAAAACTATGTTGAATAATAGTCGTGAGAGTGGACATCCTTGTCTTGTTCCTGATCTTAGAGGAAAGGCTTTCAATATTTCACCATTGAGAATGATGTTTGCTGTGGTTTTGTCATATATGGCCTTTATTATGTTGAGGTAGGTTCCCTCTATGTCCACTTTCTGGAGACTTTTTATCATAAATTCGTGTTGAATTTTATCAAAAGCTTTTTCTGCATCTATTGAGATGATCATATGGTTTTTATTCTTCAGTTTGTTAATATGGTGTATCACGTTGATTGATTGGAGTATATTGAAGAATCCTTGCACCCCTGGGATAAATCCCACTTGCTGGTGGTGTGTGATCCTTTTAATGTGTTGTTGGATTCTGTTTACTAGTATTTTGTTGAGGATTTTTGCATCTATGTTCATCAGTCATATTGGTCTGTAGTTTTCTTTTTTTGTGACATCCTTTTCTGGTTTTGGTATCAGGGTGATGGTAGCTTCATAGAATGAATTTAGGAGTGTTCCTTCCTCTGCAATTTTTTGGAAGAATTTGAGAAGGATGGGTGTTAGCTCTTCTCTAAATGTTTGATAGAATTCACCTGTGAAGCCATCTGGTCCTGGACATTTGTTTGTTGGAAGATTTTTAAGCAAAGTTTCAATTTCATTACTTGTGATTGGTCTGTCCATATTTTCTATTTCTTCCTGTTTCAGTCTTGGAAGCTTATACCCTTCTAAGAATTTGGCCATTTCTTCCAGGTTGTCCATTTTATTGGCATAGAGTTGCTTGCAGTAGTCTCTTAGGATGTTTTGTATTTCTGCATTGTCTGTTGTAACTTTTCCTTTTTCATTTCTAATTGTATTGATTTGAGTCCTCCCCCTCTTTTTTTGATGAGTTTGGCTAATGGTGTATCAATTTTGTTTATCTTCTCAAAGAGCCAGTTTTTAGTTTTATTGCTCTTTGCTATTGTTTTCTTTGTGTCTATTTCATTTATTTCTGCTCTGATCTTTATGATTTCTTCCCTTCGACTAACTTTGGGTTTTGTTTGTTCTTCTTTCTCTAGTTCCTTTAGGTGTAACGTTAGATTGTTTACTTGAGATTTTTCTTGTTTCTTGAGGTAGAATTGTATTGCTATAAACTTCCCTCTTAGAACTGCTTTTGCTGCATTCCATAGGTTTTGGGTCATCATGTTTTCATTGTCATTTGTCTGTAGGTATTTTTGATTTCCTCTTTGATTTTTTCAGTGATCTCCTGGTTATTTAGTAATTTATTGTTTAGCCTCCATGTGTTTGTGTTCATTACATTTTTCCCCCCTGTAATTGATATCTAGTCTTGTAGCATTGTGGTCAGAAAAGATGCTTGATATGATTTCAATTTTCTTAAATTTACTGAGGCTTGATTTGTATCCCAAGATGTGATCTATCCTGGAGAATGTTCCATGTGCACTTGAGAAGAAAGTGTACTCTGCTGTTTTTGGATGGAATGTCCTATAAATATCAATTAAATCTATCCAGTCTATTGTGTCATTTAAAGGTTTTTTTTCCTTGTTTATTTCCATTTTTTATGATCTGCCCATTGGTGTATGTGAGGTGTTATAGTTCCCCACTATTATTGTGTTACTGTCGATTTCCTCTTTTATAGCTGTTAGCAGTTGCCTTATATATTGAAGTGCTCCTATGTTGGGTGCATATATATTTATAATTGTTATATCTTCTTCTTGGGTTGATGCCTTGATGATTATGTAGTGTCCTTCCTTGTCTCTTGTAACATTCTTTATTATAAAATCTATTTTATCTGATATGCATATTGCTACTCCAGCTTTCTTTTGATTTCCATTTGCATGGAATATCTTTTTCCATCCCCTCACTGTCAGTCTGTATGTGTCCCTAGGTCTGAAGTGGGTCTCTTGTAAACAGCACATATATGGGTCTTGTTTTCGTATCCATTCAGCAAGCCTGTGTCTTTTGGTTGGAGCATTTAAACCATCCACATTTAAGGTAATTATCCATATGTATGTTCCTATGACCATTTTAATAATTGTTTTGGGTTTGTTTTTGTAGGTCCTTTTCTTCTCTTGTGTTTCCCACTTAGAGAAGTTCCTTAACCATTTGTTGTAGAGCTGGTTTGGTGGTGCTGAATTCTCTTAGCTTTTGCCTGTCTGTAAAGCTTTTAATTTCTACATCGAATCTGAATGAGATCCTTGCCCCGTAATCTTGGTTGTAGGTTCCTCCCATTCATCACTTTAAATATGTCATGCCACCCCCTTCTGGCTTGTAGAGTTTCTGCTGAGAAATCAGCTGTTAACCTTATGGGAGTTCCCTTGTATGTTATTTGTCATTTTTCCCTTGCTGCTTTCAATAATTTTTCTTTGTCTTTAATTTTTGCCAGTTTGATTACTATGTGTCTCAATGTGTTTCTCCTTGGGTTTATCCTGTATGGGACTCTCTGCATTTCCTGGACTAACATGGCTATTTCCTTTTTCATGTTAGGGAAGTTTTTGACTATAATCTCTTCTAATATTTTCTCTGGTCCTTTTTCTCTCTTTTCTCCTTCTGGGACCCCTATAATGCAAATGTTGTTGTGTTTAATGTTACCCCAGAGGTCTCTTAGCCTGTCTTCATTTCTTTTCATTCTTTTTTGTTTATTCTGCTCCACAGCAGTGAATTCCACCATTCTGTCTTCCAAGTCATTTATCCGTTATCTGCCTCAGTTATTCTGTTATTGATTCCTTCTAGAATAGTTATCATTTCAATTATTGTATTGTTTATCTCTATTTGTTTCTTCTTTAATTCTTCGGTCTTTGTTAAACATTTCTTGTATCTTCTCCATCTTTGCCTCCATTCTTTTTCTGAGGTCCTGGATCATCTTCACTATCATTATTCTGAATTCTTTTTCTGGAAGGTTGCCTATCTTCACTTCATTTAGTTGTTTTTCTGGGGTTTTATCTTGTTCCTTCATCTGGTACATAGCCCTCTGCCTTTTCATCTTGTCTATCTTTCTGTGAATATGTTTTTTGTTCCACAGGCTGCAGGATTGTAATTCTTCTTGCTTCTGCTGTCTGTCCTTTGGTGGATGAGGCTATCTAAGAGGCTTGTGCAAGCTTCCTGATGGGAGGAACTGGTGGTGGGTAGAGCTGGCTGTTGCTCTGGTGGACAGAGTTCAGTAAAACTTTAATCCGATTGTCTGCTGATGGGTGGAGCTGGGGTCCCTCCCTGTTGGTTGTTTGGCCTGAGGCGACCCAACACTGGAGCCTACCTGGGCTCTTTGTTGGGGCTAATGGCAGACTCTGGGAGGGCACACGCCAAGGAATACTTCCCAGAACTTCTGTTGCCACCGTCCTCACGGTGGGACACAGCTATCCCCAGCCTCTGTGGGAGACCCTCCAACACCAGCATGTAGGTCAGGTTCAGTCTTATGGGGTCACTGCTCCTTCCTCTGGGTCCTGACATGCACACTACTTTGTGTGTGCCCTTCAAGAGTGGAGTCTCTGTTTCCCCCAGTCTTGTTGAAGTCCTGCAGTCAAATCCCACAACTCTTTAAAGTCTGATTCTCCAGGAATTCCTCCTCCCATTGCCAGACCCCCGGGTTGGGAAGCCTGAAGTGGGGCTCAGAACCTTCACTCCAGTTGGTGGACTTCTGTGGTATAAGTGTTCTCCAATTTGTGAGTCACCCACCCAGCAGTTATGGGATTTGATTCTATTGTGATTGTGTCCCTCCTACTGTCTCACTGTGGCTCCTCCTTTGTCTCTGGATGTGGGGTATCATCCTTGGTGAGTTCCAGTGTCTTCCTATTGATGACCACTCAGCAGTTAGTTGTGATTCCGGTGCTCTCGCAAGAGGGAGTCTTAGCTGCATTCTTACCAGTTTTGTAACATTGGACAAGCTATGGAAAGTTCTCAAGCCTTATAAAAGTTTTTAGTAAATGTTTCCATCAGTTTATTTTCTATATTCCTTATAAACAAAAAAAATCACATTTAATACGAACACTTTAAAATATTTAAATGTTTTAATTCTATTTTTTTAAATATTACATTTAAATATCATCTATCTGGATTACTGAGTTTTGGGGTGCCCTCTTAAATCTTGCACCAGACAAGCTTTCTGTCTCATTTGCCTCACCCTAGTCCCCTCTTTACTACTAGCTTTGTAAACATACACAAGTGACTAAAATCTCTGTGGCTTAGTTTTCCCATCTGTAAATGGGTATCATACACTCTCCTTCAATGTAGTCCTGAGAGTCAAGGCTAAGTGAAGAAACGTATGTGGGAACTTAGAACAGTGCCCAGAACATTACCAATGCTCCAGAAATGTTATAATTATTATTACATGCAGAAGTGTAATGAGCACAGCCACGTTCAGCCTCATATTCAGATTATCTTCAATTATCTTCAAAAGACTCCTTTGCAGACTTCTCTCTCTTCCTCCTCCAACCTCTCCTCAAGTGTATGTCATCCCAAGAATGACCCCAGCCACCTAGCAACATGTCATAGTACTAAAAATTCTCAAAAAGAAATTGCTGATTTTTTTTTAACATTAGCCAAAATTATCATGCGTAAGGATGCATATGGCAGGGCCTGCAAGAGTAAACCAAAGAAAAGACTCTCCAACTTTAAACATCACACATTTCAAATCCACATCTTTGAAAAAAATCACCATTAAAATCACTGTGTTGAAAATCCATTGAAACTAAAAAGATAAGAGCAATGACAGCTAAGGGGTATCATAAGAGGACCTTGGAAAGACCTTATGGTTTGGAGATGGCTGTGGAGGTGGAGAAGGGGTGGGAAATGAATCCCAGAGCACCTATTATCTTGGGAATAATAAAGCCAGTTTCGGCTATCAGATTTCAATGAAACCATCCTCCAAAGCTGGAGAGAGGCCATCACAGAAGACTTTTAACTTATCAGCTGACATATTTTTCAACTGAATTCACACTCGAATTGTCCAACCCCCCACTTTGACAACTATTGTTTCCCACTATTTCCCCACTAGAAGGGAACTTTAATCCATATGTTTCTGATCCATTTACACCTAACGCATCACACTATTATATTGAGAGAGCTGGTAGAGAGTCAGGAAAATTCCAGTCCTTCTTTCATTTTCTTGTTCTACCCCCTCAATTCCCACTTCCCTCACTGTGTGGACCTGGACTCTTCCTCTGGCCAGCCGTAAATCACCTCCACCCCAAAGGCTGCAATTGAATTCTTTGTTCCCAGCTCAGGATATTTCTATGGGTTCGCAATTTGGCAAACACAGTTTCCTATAAAATGGAAATCCAAACATATCTTTTATAGAAACCCCACACTTATTGACCCCCCTCCTGCTACCCCCTGACCTGCTACAGCCATCAGGCTGATACAAAATAAAACAGTTGCACTCAGAAAGGCACCACGCACACTAGTCCTCCCCAAACCCACCAGACCCCAGAGCCCACTGCCAGCTTGGTCACTTCTACAGTGCAAACCAGCAAATGCTGGAGCTCAGTGCTCTTCCACTGTTGGTCCTGCCGAAAATCCACAGGGTGTCATTTGCAGGGTCAAATGACAGCCACCAAGAGGTTAAAAAATATTCATCCCTAAAGCTCTTAGAGTATTTGGGATAGGTGGGTCAAAGGTAGAGAGACATAAGAACACGTTAAAATGAACATTTTAAAGCCTGCAATTTGTGGCGGTCAGAGCTCATCTACTCAACAAATGTCTTATTTAAAACTAGTTATGTGTGTGTGTGTGTGTGTGTGTGTGTGTTGTATTTGGATTTTTTTTTTTAATCCTGTTCTCAAAGACCTGTTAACATATCAGATGCCTACCCTTCCAGGAATAAGTTATCAGTTTCTTGGCTTGACCATTAAACTGAGAAAAACAAGTCATTTGTAAACCCTGTACAATTCATAAGTTCCCAGTTATAAAGTAATCTCTGATATCCACTCCAAAGCCCCAGGGACAGCTCAATACAACCAGTTTTTGGTGATCTGGTGATGAAAGATATATTATTGAAATCCAGGAAGCCTTGGGAAAAAAATGTAGAGCAAAGCTATCTAAGTTGAAATGAAATGCAGATTGCTTGACTGCCAGCAGAAGTTCCTTTCTTCCTTCCTTCCCACCTTTTTTTTCCCCCAAACAATTCCATATAAATGTCTCAAGGCTTAGGACATGAAATTAAAAGATTTATATGTACACTACACTGGAAGCAAAACAACTGCATGGGTTTCAGGATCTGGGGCATTTTCAAGATGATTTGGAGAGGCTTGTGGAGGACACAAACTGACATATGACCCATTTCCTCTGCCCCACCAGCCGAGCTGTGCTCTGGGTGCCACTCTCAGAACTCATTTTCCCAAGCTCTCTAAGTCTAGCCTGCTCTCTCATATGACTAGAATTACTAGAATGTCCACCACGTACGGTCATTGGCGAAAGCTACCTTGTCCTGAGTGGCATTTTTCATTAAGCAACACCATTCGAGGCATGTCTGGGGAAAGAAACCCTATGGGAAAGTCAGATAGCTTAAAAAGACAAAAGAGGCTTTGTCTGGCACAAGGATACAGTTATTGTAGGATTTCACACTTTCAGCTCAACTCCCAAGTCCTCTGTAAGCCAGACTTATGATCACAGTCTGACTGTCCCTCCTCCAATTCAAACAGGAAGGCCTCCAGATTCAGGAAGTATTTCACTTACAATCACAGAACTTTGCCTGTGAAAGGGACACAGACTCGTGTCTAAAAGTTACCAGAGAAGACAATAATATTCATTAGAATTACCAAGCCAACAACAAGATCAGCAGTTTCTCTCATAATTGCTTCCCTTTCTCATCTGCCAGAATTAGAATTTCAAATATATTAGCTCTTTCTCTCTGGCCATTCTTTCTCTCGACACCACCTCCATTATCAATAGCTCCCCAGAATTTAGTAATGAAACCCTGGTGTGGAGTAGATTTCTTCTGAAAGGAGATGTTATTAACAGAGAAATGTACCCTGACGAGTTCAGTGTCTGCAGAAAGAAAAGTCGGATGTGATTCAGTGACCATATTTTCAGAACACTCTATCAATGACAGTTGGAAACATATGTTTTTTATAAATTTCTCATTCCAAAACAAAGACTGACAGTAAAGCCCAGGGCTTTGATATTTATATAAATTGTTAAGTGGTTCACTGGGGAAAGTACATTTCAATTAGCGTGTCACTGCTCATCGTGGAGGCTTCAAGAAAGGCGTTCTGATTAAGCTGGCTGTTTAGCAATACATCAAAAGTTGGGGCTTACCTAAGCGCTGTTCGCTTCAAGGCCAGTTGTGTCACCTGATGCGAGGCAATGTTTCTGAGTTTTTATTTAAAATGAAATTAGACATTCAGAATCCTACTTTAACCTACATCAATTCAAAACATCACTCCATTTTAGTTCAATAATTATGAACCAAGTAACTGTGTGGTGTCAGGCACCAGGCTAAGTGATGTAAAGAACAGCCATGAATGAGGCCTAAGTAAGTCCTGGCTTCTTGGAAGCTATGATCAGGATGATTCTTGTTGTAAATGATTACTGATTACCAAATGAAAAAAAAAATCTATTTCTAGTTATGAGTTCTTCGGGGGGAGAAGAGATGAGCTATGGTCAAAACCAAATGAAAATAAACTTTGCCTTTGCTTGTGGCTTTACGAAACTACAATTCTACATCTTCAAATAAGAGATTTTCCTTCTTGAAACTTCTTCTCATTTGTCTCTTGAGGCTGAGATTATGTCTATAAACTGTAGATAAATCAACAACTCATCACTCAAAAGTCATACTGTTAGTTGTATTTTTTCCCCTTTTAGGTACTCTGCTGCTGCCCTTAGGACAGCATTGTAAGTTATGAGGTTTTCAGTTGGGCTGTTTTCTTTGACATGTCACTATTTGCATCTCATTAGCTAAGCAGACATCCTTAAGATTGACGGTAGAATTTTGTGCAACTCAGTCCAGGGGAACATTCCAATCTCTCCAAGGCTGAAGAGTCGGGGAAAGACAAGGACACCAAATTTGTTCTCCTTATCTACCCAATTTAGTAGCTATTTGTCACAGTCAATTAGTCAAGGGTGAAGTAATTACCCATGGCTTCAGTTAGGTAACAAAGTCTGGTTGGCTGCAAAAAAGGGAGCAATCAGTTCATATGGGAAATGTGAGGTGAGTAGGTGGTATAGTTAGAGGACACAGGGCAAGACAACGCCCAAAATATCTCTGACTCACATCTGAAATTCTGCCATTTATGATTCATCCCTTTGTGTTAAACATTGCTTTCTTCCTGGAGTTGTTTTAAAATGCCCACAGTCCAAGAAACAGTAACAAAATAAGTCTCTGCTTCAACAAATCTATATTTATTGAGTCTTTTCTACAAATCAAGTGTGACATTACAAAAAGTAATAAGATGTGGTCATAACCTGCAAGGAGTGGTACACAAGAAATTCCATTCTTGAGAAGACACACCCCTGATATCCCACCCCTTTAATGTCTGCTCTTCTTACTCCTTCATTTCTGACTCAAGCTTATTGAAAGTAGACTTTACTTTCACTAGCTCTACTCCCATGCATTTAATTTATTCCTCACCTCAAGGCTCCTGCCCTCACCAGGCCTTTGAATGAGGTCACCAAGAACATTCCAATCACCAAACTCAAAGATCATGTTTTTCTGTCCATTTCTTATGTAACCTCTATAGAGAGGTTGACTTTTCCAAACACCTCTCTTGGAACTCTCCTCTCTTGATTGTTCAAACTAAACCCTCTTTCTCTACCTTACTTTTATTTGTTTATTTATTTATTTATTTTTAACATCTTTATTGGAGTATAATTGCTTTACAATGTTGTTTTAGTTTCTGCTGTATAACAAAGTGAATCAACTATATGTACATATTTATCACCATAACACCTCCCTCTTGCACCTCCCTCACAACCCTCCTATCCCACCACTCTATGTGGTCACAAAGCACTGAGCTGATCTCCCTGTGTTATGCAGCTGCTTTCCACAAGCTATCTATTTTACATTTGGTAGTGTATATATGTCCATGTCATTCTCTCACTTCATCCCACGTTAACATTCCCCCTCCCAGTGTCCTCAAGTCCATTCTTTATGTCTGTGTCTTTATTCCTGTCCTGCCCCTAAGATCTTCAGAACCATTTTTTTTTGATTCCGTATATATGTGTTAGCATATGGTATTTGTTTTGCTCTTTCTGACTTAACTTCAGTCTGTATGACAGTCTCTAGGTCCAGCCACCTCACTACAAATAACTCATTTTCATTTCTTTTTATGGCTGAGTAATATTCCATTATATATATGTGCCACATCTTCTTTATCCATTCATCTGTCAGTGGACACTTAGGTTGCTTTCACATCCTGGCTATTGTAAATAGTGCTGCATGAACATTGTGCTACATGACTTTTTGAATTATGGTTTTCTAAGGGTATATGCCCAGTAGTGGGTTTTCTGGGTCACATGGTAATTCTATTCTTAGTTTTTAAGGAACCTCCGTACTGTTCTCCATAGTGGCTGTATCAATTTACATTCCCACCATCAGTGCAAGAGAATTCCTTTTTCTCCACATGCTCTCCAGCATTTATTGTTTGTATGTTTTTTGATGATGGCCATTCTGATTAGTGTGAGGTGATACCTCATTGTGGTCTTGATTTGCATTTCTCTAATGATTAGTGATGTTGAACATCCTTTCATGTGTTTGTTGGCAATGTGTATATCTTCTTTGGAGAAATGTCTGTTTAGGTGTCCTGCCCATTTTTGGATTGGGTTGTATGTTTTTTAGATATGGAGCTGCATGAGCTGCTTGTACATTTTGGAGATTAATCCTTTGTCGGTTGCTTCATTTGCAAATATTGTCTCCCATTCTGAGGGTTGCCTTTTCATCTTATTTATGGTTTCCTTTTCTGTGCAAAAGCTATTTTCATTAAGTCCCATTTGTTTATTTTTGTTTTTATTTCCCTTTCTCTAGGAGGTGGGTCAGAAAAGATCTTGCTGTGATGTATGTCATAGAGTGTTCTCCCTATGTTTTCCTCTAAGAATTTCATAGTGTCTGGCCTTACATTTAGGTCTTTAATCCATTTTGAGTTTATTTTTGTGTGTGGTGTTAGGAAGTGCTCTAATTTCATTTTTTTACATGTAGCTGTCCAGTTTTCCTAGCACCACTTATTGAAGAGGTTGTCTTTTCTTCATTGTATATTCTTGCCTCCTTTATCAAAGATAAGGTGACCATAGATGTGTGGGTTTATCTCTGGGCTTTCTATCCTGTTCCATTTATCTATATTTCTGTTTTTATGCCAGTACTATACTGTCTTGATTACTGTAGCTTTGTAGTATAATCTGAAGTCAGGGAGACTGACTCCTCCAGCTCCATTTCTCTTTCTCAAGATTGTTTTCGCTATTCAGGGTCTTTTGTGTTTCTATACAAATTGTGAAATTTTTGTTGTATTTCTGTGCAAAATGCCACTGGTAGTTTGATAGAGATTGCATTGAATCTGTAGATTGCTTTGGATAGTATAGTCATTTCCACAATGTGGATTCTTTGAATTCAAGAACATGGTATATCTTCCCATCTGTCTGTATCATCTTTAATTTCTTTCATCAGTGGCTTATAATTTTTTCTATACAGGTCTTTTGTCTCCTTAGGTAGGTTTATTCCTAGGTATTTTATTCTTTTTGTTGAAATGGTAAATGGGAGCGTTTCCTTAATCTCACTTTCAGATTTTTCATCATTAGTGTATAGGAATGCAAGAGATTTCTGTGCATTAATTTTGTATCCTGCTACTTTACCAAATTCATTGATTAGCTCTAGTAGTTTTCTGGTAGCATCTTTAGGATTTTCTATGTATAGTATCATGTCATCTGTGAACAGTGACAGTTTTACTTCTTTTCCAATTTGGATTCCTTTTATTTCGTTTTCTTCTCTTGTTGCTGTGGCTAAAACTTCCAAAACTATGTTGAATAACAGTGGTGAGAGTTATTCTAACCACAAGGTGATAGTGGCAGCCTTGTCTTGTTCCTAATCTTAGTGGAAATGCTTTCAGTTTTTCACCATTGAGAATAATGTTGGCTGTGGGTTTGTCATATATGGCCTTTATTAGGTTGAGGTAAGTTCCCTCTATGCCTAATTTCTGGAGGGTTTTTATCATAAATGAGTGTTGAATTTTGCCAAAAGATTTTTCTGCATCTATTGAGATGATCATATGTTTTTTATCCTTCAATTTGTTAATATGCTGTATCACATTGATTGATTTGTGTATATTGAAGAATCCTTGCATTCCTGGGATAAACCCCACTTGATCATGGTGTATGACCCTTTTAATGTGCTGTTGGATCCTGTTTGCTACTACTTCGTTGAGGATTTTTTTCATCTATGTTCTTCAGTGATATTGGCCTGTAGTATTTTTTCTTTGTGGCATTTTTGTCTGGTTTTGGTATCAGGGTGATGGTGGCCTCGTAGAATGAGTTTGAGAGTGTTCCTCCCTCTGCTGTATTTTGGAAGAGTTTGAGAAGAATGGGTGTTAGCTCTTCTCTAAATGTTTGATAGAATTTTCTTGTGAAGCCATCTGGTCCTGGGCTTTTGTTTGTTGGAAGATTTTTAATCACAGTTTCAATTTCAGTGCTTGTGATTGGTCTGTTTATATTTTCTATTTCTTCCTGGTTCAGTCTCAGAAGGTTGTGCTTTTCTAAGAATTTGGCCATTTCTTCCAGGTTGTCCATTTTATTGGCATATAGTTGCTTATAGTAATCTCTCCTGATCCTTTGTGTTTCCGCAGTGTCAGTTGTTACTTCTCCTTTTTCATTTCCAATTCTATTGATTTGAGTCTTCTCTCTTTTTTTCTTGATGGGTCTGGCTAATGATTTATCAATTACATTTATCTTCTTAAAAAAACAGCTTTTAGTTTTATTGATCTTTGCTATTGTTTCCTTCATTTTTTTTTTCATTTATTTCTGATCTGATCATTATGATTTTTTTCCATCTGCTAACTTTGAGGTCTTTTGTTCTTCATTCTCTAATTGCTTTAGGTGTAAGGTTAGGTTGTTTATTTGAGATGTTTCTTCTTTCTTGAGGTAGGATTGTATTGCTATAAACTTCCCTCTTAGAACTGCTTTTGTTGCATCCCATAGGTTTTGGGTCTTCGTGTTTTCATTTCATTTGTTTCTAGGTATTTTTTGATTTCCTCTTTGATTTCTCCAGTGATCTCTTGATTATTTAGTAGTGTATTGTTTAGCCTCCATGTGTTTGTATTTTTACAGATTTTTTCCTGTAATTGATATCTAGTCTCATAGTGTTGTGGTTGGAAAAGATACTCAATTTGATTTCAGTTTTCTAAAATTTGCCAAGGCTTGATTTTTGACCCAAGATATGATCTATGTTTGAGAATGTTCCATGAGCACTTGCGAAGAAAGTGTATTCTCTTGTTTATGGATAGAATGTCCTATAAATATCAATTAAGTCCATCTTGTTTAATGTATCATTTAAAGCTGTGTGTCCTTATTTGTTTTCAGTTTGGATGATCTGTCCATTGTCTACTTTACTTTTAAATGTTGGTGGACTCCAGGGTCCTGTCCTTTGACCTCTTACCTTTATTCTAACCAGTGGTTCTCAATCTGGGCCAATTGTGTCCTCCAGGGATATTTTACAACTTCTGGAGACATTTCTGGTAATTATAATTGGGACAGGGTGATGCTATTGGCATCTAGTGGGTAGAGGCAAGGGATGCTCCTAAACATCCTACAATGCACAGGCCTGTCCCACCACAACAACAACAACAAAAGCAGTCCCATCCACAATTGCATTAAGATTGAGAACTCTATACTATCTGTGGATGTTCTATACTCTCTGTGTTCTGTACTATCCATGGGTGATAACAATCACATATATGGCTTCCACTTCTGCTCCTATGAAGATATTACTCAAATCTTTATTTTTGAATGAGATGGAGAGAACAGAAGTCCAGAGCCACACACTCAATGGACTGTAGTTATATCTACTTGTGGGTCCCCCAGAAGCTGGAAGTGAAAAAGCCAAAACCAAGCTCATTTTCTTCTCACAAAACGTCTCTTGGTTGATGACAAAATCCAGTCTCCCAGATTTGAACCCTGGGAATCAACCTCGACACTTTCCTTCCCAACCACCAAGTTCTTCTGATTCTACCTTCCAAAGCACTCTCAAATCCAGCCTACCTCACCATCTCCACGGCCACTACCTTAGTTCAGGCCCTCTTCATTATCACATTCCCTCAGAATTGACTTAGAACTGCCCTTTTATATGCAGGTTCACACCCCTGCCAACCATCCTTTAAAGAGCTGCCTGAAAGGCTTTCCTATTCTGCTTTCTCTGAGTCCTCCATTCTTTTATCACCACACCCAGTTAATGTAATAATGTTTATTGAGCATTTTTCTATGTGCTTTACATGAATTCTCTGTTTATCTCACCTACAGGATGGGGCTGATATCTTATCCATTTTACAGATGCAAGGATGAAACCATGGAAAGTTAATTAACTTGACCATGGTCACATAGCTATAAATAGCAAAGTAAAAATTTAAGCCTAAGATTGTTAGCTTCCAAACCCAATACTCATAATGATTATATGCTACTGTCTCCTTTGTCTTCACCCTGGGCAGATCCTCCTATAAAAGAGGATTAATTGAACATATAATATATAATGGAGGACTAATTTAACATGGACTAATTTATTCTCAGGTATAAGTAGTCCTTGTCCAAACCTCTGCATTGTATTTTATTTGCTTAATTCAATTCAAATCAATTCCACAAATATATGATATATGGTAAATATGCATATATAAATATATTTATAATACATATGTATCACACATTAAAATATTGTATATGCTTGAGACCAAGAGCACATAGTCAAGTAAATACTCAGAGAAGTAAATGGCTGGAGTCTAGACCCTGGGCTTTTGAGTGTCAATCTATAATTCTTACCCTAATGAAGTGGCTCCCAGACAAAATTCATCAACTTTTCAGTTTTACTGAGGATCACTCTAGGCTCTACAAAGACAACTCCTGGCCCTCAAGTTTCTCCTTTGTAAAATGAAAATAATAGTTTTCTATACTTATTATCTTCAATTACTCTTCTTCTATATCTCTTGAATACATCCCAAGCAGACTTCCATCCTGCCTCTCCACCAATGTTATCCTAGTTAAGGCCATGTTATTAATCCAGTAGTTTCCATTTTACTTGATTTAGCAGCAGCATTTGCCTTAAATGTCACGTATTCTAAATGTTAGAGATAGAAGACAGAGGAAAGCTGCATTATACCCACTAGAATTTACATGAAAAGAAACAAACTTTTATTGTGTTAAGTCACAGAGATTTCAGGTTATGGTAGGCAGGAAAATGACCCTCCAAAAATGTTCACACCCTAATCCCCTAGACCCTGTGAATATATTTTCTTACATGACAATGGAATTTTGAGATATGATTAAAGACATTGACTTTGAAATAGGGATGATTATTCTGAGTTATCTGGGGGAGTCCAGTCTAATCACATGAGTCATTAAAACTTTTCCCAGGTAGGTCAGAGAGATGCAGTGGGAGAAGGACTCAACATGCCATTGGCACTATGAAGATGAACAAAGGGGACACTGAGCCAAGGAATGTTGGGAATTGGGTCCTCATTTACAGCTAGAAAAAGGGAACCTGAATCCTACAACCACAAGGAACTAGATTTTACCAACAACATGAATTTAAAAAGTGGATTCTTAATTATAGCTTTCCAAAAGAAACACAGCCTTGAAGGCACCTCAATTTTAACCAGGTGAAACCCAGATCAGGCTTCTGACCTGCAGAACTGTAAGATAAACAAATTTGCATTTTAAACCATTAAATTTATGATAATTTATTATGACAGAATAGGAAAATGATAAGCAAGGTAATTTTGTTACTGTGTTATATCCCAGCCTGTACTGACTAATGCATACATGTAAGTCATTGCATGGAAGGATATAGTGAACACTCAGTAAATCTTATCTATAATAATTATTTTTATTATATGGCATAGCTGTTTCATGTGAAAGCCCCTCATAGAAAAAACATATTGGGTTTCACTGCATAGCAACATTTTTAGATTTTTCATGATAATTTTTCAGGTTCTGACTGAAGTGGCTATAGGCACAAAAAGTCTCCTATATCAGCCAAACTCTAATTTTGAGTGGAAAGAAAGCATAGTGGCTTTTTCAACCTCATCAACAGAACTGACAGACTGGGACAAGTAACCACCCCCAGTCCCCATATCAACATGGCTCACCCTAGAGTGCCCTCTCTCCATAGTCTCTATCTCACAGCAAGCATCGATAGCACTGATACCCTGGCTACCACAGATAAATAAAAGTGAATAAACAGTAAATAGAGACTGTTGAAAAAGTCCATTTGGACCTGGAATTACTAGAAAGAGAGTTAGATTACATATGCTAGGTCTTTTTTCTCTGCAGTGTTTGGGAAAAAATATCCAGCCACACTAGAAAGAAGTTCTAGACTTCTTCAGGAATGGTGATGGCAGAGGCCGAAGACAATCAGTCCAGGCTACCTGACCTACCCAACACTTCTCTTCTCACCTATGGGCAGGACTGTGGTGGTAGGCGGCTTCTCAATGAGTCAAGTAACCTCTTCCACCGGAGCTTTCCTTGAATGAATGACAGGGAAAACACAGCCCTGAGGAAGGGCTACTGGTCCTGACCTTAGGTACCACTTCACCATAGTGGTGCACTGGTGAGGAAAATGTTCTGACCAAATCAAGGCACGTGGATTCTACTCCTGGCTCTACCAATAAGCACCGTATACCTTTGTTTTCACAGTTCATCGTTTTTTTCTTTTTTTAAAAAAAGATGATTGAAAAGAACTATTTTTAAAATGGAAATAATGTTGATTTACAGTATTGTGTTACTTTCAGGTATAAAGCAAAGTGATTCAGTTATACATACATATATATGTGTGTGTGTGTGTGTGTGTATATATATATATATATATATATTAGACTCTTTTCCATTATAGGTTATTACAAGATATTGAGTATAGTTCCTTGTGCTATACAGTAGGTCCCTGTTGGTTATCTATTTTATATACAGTAGTATGTATATTTTAATCCCAAACTGTTAATTTATCCCTCCCTCCCCTTTCCCCTTTGGTAATCATAAGTTTGTTTTCTATGTCTGTGAGTCTATTTCTATTCTGTAAATAAGTTCATTTGTATAATTTTTTTGGATTCCACACATAAGCGATATCATATGATATTTGTCTTTGTCTGATTTAGTTCACTTAGTACAATAATCTCTTGGTCCATCCATGTTGCTGCAAATGGCATTATTTCATTCTTTATTATGGCTGAGTATCTATGTGTATATATATATCACATCTTCTTTATCCATTCATCTGTTGATGGACACTTAGGTTGCTTCCATGTTTTGGTTATTGAAAATACTGCTGCTGTGAACATTGGGGTGCATGGATCTTTTCGAATTACAGTTTTCTCCAGATATATGCCCAGGAGTTGGATTGTTGGATTATATAGTAATTATATTTTTAGTTTTCTAAGGAATCTTTATACTGTTTTCCATAGTGGCTGCACCAACTTACATTGCCACTAACAGTGTAGGAGAGTTCCTTTATCTCCAACTGAAGACAACACAAACAGATGGAAAGATATACCATGTTCTTGGATTGGAAGAAGCAATATTGTCAAAATGACCATACTATCCAAGGCAATCTATAGATTCAATGCAATCCATATCAAATCACCAATGGCATTTTTCACAGAACTAGGACAAAATTGTTTTTAATTTGTATGGAAACAGAAAAGATTCTGAATAGCCAAAGCAATCTTGAGAAAGAAGAATGGAGCCGGAGGAATCAGTCTCCCTGACTTCAGACTATACTACAAAGGTAGTCATCAAAATAGTATGGTACTGGTACAAAAACAGAAATATAGATCAATGGAACAGGATAGGAAACCCAGAAATAAACCCACACACTTATGGTCAGTTAATCTACAATAATGGAGGCAAAAATTAACAGAGAAAAGACAGTCTCTTCAATAAGTGGTGCTGGGAAAACTGGACCGCTACATGTAAAATAATAAAATTAGAACATTCTGGTCTATATGTAAGACCAGATACTATAAAACTCCTAGAGGGAAACCTAGGCTGAACAGTCTTTGACATAAATCACAGCAATATTTTTTTGGATCTGTCTCATAGAGTAAAGGAAATAAAAACAAAAAGAAACAAATGGGAACCTAATTAAGCTTAAAAGCTTTTGCACAGCACAGTCCTTCTTTGTAAAATCTTAATTTCTTCATTTGTGAAGTGGAAATAATAATAGTCTCTTCCCTACCAGCTTTATTAGCTACTGTGAAGATCCAATGAGAAATAAGTGTTTGCAGTTTTATGGTTTGAAGAAAGATAAGAAGGATACTGCAGTAAGTGTTAGGAGGAGGAGGGTTCCAGGAACATTGGAGAAAATGAGAATAAAGACAGGTGTAATGAAGTGACCATCTTCATAGTACAACTCCAAGGCCTGGGGTGGACCTAATGTTCCCCCAATTCTAGTCTTCCCTGTTGGCTGATGTGGAAGACAGAAATACATTTTTTTTACAGTGACAGATGAGACTTAAAAATTAATACACCAGAGGGAAGGAGCACAGTGATTCATTCCTGCTAAGATGTAAACGGTAGACAGAGGCTGGTTTCCTGAAATCAACTCTGGATAGTGCAGAAGTAACTCAAAAGGCCTGTGTACGTAGGGGTAGATACAGTCACTCAGAGGATAAGGAGGTGAACCTCAAAGACAAACACTTTTGACTTCTGTGTGAGAGTCAATCCTGTGAGAATATCTAGGATGAGAACAATCAGATTATGCCAACCACCACCTCTTGATGGGGCCAACTGAGTAGGCGTGTCCTTCCTCTATCATCCCATCTGTGATCCTCCCCAATCAGGGCATTTAAAAAGTGTTAAAGAGCATCCATTTTTGGTCCAAGATATTCAAAGATCTCTGCTTCTCTGTGAAAATCTCCAAACCAGCTCTGAATATTTGATGCTATCCCTAATAGGACAAAAGGCGGCCCTTGAAAGGTAAGCCAGAGTACTTGGAATTCTTCTTTGACTTCATTAACAGTAACTTTTTAGAAACATCAGCTATTTTAGCAAACAAGGTTTTATTTGGTCCTGCTCTAGCTAGTTTTCCAAGGTTTTCAATATTATTACTACCATAACAATAAATAATTCCATGGCTTCTCAAGCCTCTTCTACAACTATTTATTGAGAATCTATCATATGCCTTAGACCTATGTTTGTAAAAATGAGAGGGTTATAAAATGAATAAACAGTGTAATTTCTTTCCCTTGGGACTCTTGCCCTCATCTGGAGAAGCATATGTTCTCCACAGAATAACCGCAAAGACCACTCTGGACAACGCATCAGGTAAAATGAGATCGGGTCCAGCTTTGAGCCACCCGGTACAGTTACATTTACAAGAAACCTTCTTCTGAATTGGTACTAGTAGCAAATTCACATCTATGTGCATGATTTTTTTCTTTTATCTATGTCAGGAAAAGACCAGAAGGAAACATACCAAAATTTAATTAATATTTCCCCTTGAGTAGGACAACAAGAATGCTTTTTCTTCTCTTTTCTACTTTTATGCACTTTCCAAATTGTTTTTAACATGTAATGGAAAAGATAGGACAAATTTTATTTTTAAAAGGACAGATAAAAGGCAGTTGTCCACATGGGTGTTGAAAAACTCTAAGTTTTTAATGCATCCAGCCAATATGTACTCACCAGCAATGTGTTCCTTTATGTACAACAATTGTAAAGGTTAAGTTCTGTTATGATCCCCATTTTTTTTTTTTTTTTTTTTGCGGTATGCGGGCCTCTCACTGTTGTGACCTCTGCCGTTGTGGAGCACAAGCTCCGGACGCGCAGGCTCAGCGGCCATGGCTCACGGGCCCAGCCACTCCGCGGCATGTGGGATCCTCCCAGACCAGGGCACGAACCCGTGTCCCCTGCATCGGCAGGTGGACTCCCAACCACTGCGCCACCAGGGAAGCCCCATGATCCCCATTTTATCATGTATGAAGATTTTGAGGCATAGATAGATTACATTTTTGCCCAAGTACACACAGTTGGTAAGTAATAGACATCAGAAGTAAAGCCAAGCAATCAAGCTCTAGTTTGCCCCCTTGGCCATTCTGTTCTACCGTATAATTTTTCAGTAAGTAAGTGATCATACATTTTATTTTCCCAAAGCCTGTGATTCCTAGAAAATCTTTTGAACTTTCCTGAAATTATTTCAAAAGGTAAAACGAAAGGAACCCACAGAGGAAAATGATTCAGCTTCAACATATCCCTTGACCATTTTCACCATAGGTTGTAGCTAGGATGATGAGCACATGTCCTGAATGACGCATTCTCCCAAAATGTGGAACTGTGATCCTAGAGGGCTATGAAGTGTGAAAGCTGGTGGGAGCTGCCGACACAGATGCAGGCTTCCCAGGAATCCAGGGACCAAAGTCAAGGTTTACAGTAAGTGATGACTGCCAACCGGTGTTCTGACCTAAGCATGGGCTTTTGTGAAACTCATGCTCCAGTGTCTTAAAATGCTTCATGCATGAAATGCATATTTCTCTTATTTTATAATTATTTTTTAAAACACATGGCCCAAAGGCTTAAACCCTTCCTCCATTTCCACAGCAGCTATAAAAGGGGATTGAGGCAGTTTGATGTGGTGAAATTTTCTCACCATACTTTCTACACCCTCCCCTCCCCGAATTCTTCATCCTAGGCACAGCAGAGCATTATGGAGGGATATGTGACTGTTGCAGGGGGGCGGATTTCTTGACTTAATTTTGAAGTTCTCTTGTGAGAAGGTGGAATTCCTGTTTGTGAACTAATCTCCCATATGTTAAAGAGACCAGTTCTTTGATGAGAGAAAGGGACGACTAGAGATGTGAAGAAGTGAGGCCAGATTCCCCAGAGTGCAATGTTTCACATGCCAAAGGAAAGAGAAGACTGAGGATGTAAAGATACAAGTAACTTCCTTAATGAAACAAATCTTAAATCATCTAAGTGTGCATTAGAGACATTATTTCCAGCTAGGGTGGGTCATCAGGCCACTAAGTTTGCTGCTTTTTCTCCCCAAGATTCTCCTTCCCCTCAGAGCTCTCTAAGATTACCCCTGCCCCACAGCACTGACCTCTGGGGATAGGAGAGACCACTGTCTGCTGACACTCTGTTCCTAGGGCAAGATTATGGCCCTTCCCAAGACACCCTGTGCAGAGCTGAAATGAACTTCGTAAGTGGTAGGATTTCAAAGGGGAAATCAATTCAGAACTCAGAGCATGGTTCTCAAGATGGAACTTCCCCTTCATTCAGCCTGCAGCCAGTTTCCAAGGTGTCCTTCTCCTTCAGCCTGTCTCCTGTAGTGGGTGCTGCCTTACTATTCCTCCTCCTCCCACCCCGAGAGCACCATGAGGAGTGCTTGTCAAGAAGTCTTTCCTGCTCAAAGGTTAGTCTGAGTAGAGCATGGAGGGTTCAGAGACCCTGAAGTTGCTCTCTCCTGCCTCCCTCTCCAGCCCACTCCTTTCCTGGAGGACTGACTCTCTATGTGAAAATCCATTCTGAGAAGACCTGCCAGGTCTTCATATAAAACAGATGACAACATTACAAGAAATACACAAAAAGCAAGGGTCTTTATATATATATACACACACACACACACACACACACACACACACATATATACATAGAAATACATACGTATATGGTGAAAGTGTATTCTTTGTATTTTTCATAGTGAGTCAGAGATGTTAGAAATCCCTGTTGATTTAGAATTTTTCTTACCTAGACTGTAGATTTACTTCCTCCATTAACTTTATATGTTACTCTAGCAAGTCTCTTCATCTCTCAGAATTGAAGTTTTCTCTTCAGTAAGATTTGGGAGCTGCATCAGATCATCTAGAAGTTTGTCTGTTGGGCTCCTCTCTGTGAGAGAAATTAAAGAGACAGCTCTCATTTATTATATATAAAGAGGTACTAGATTTGTTTCTTTCCCTCCAGAAGATTATAGTAGCATAGGGTTAAAATCAATGTACAGACAACTTTCTAATAAAAATGTCTATGCTAAGGGGAAATGAGACAGGAAGGAAGGAGATAGTACAAGAGACTGGAGCAATTAGAGGTGGATTCTGGGAAAAGAAAGTAGTAAAGAAAGAGTGATGTTAGTGTTGGTCTCTTTCTGGATTTTCTATCTTTTACATGAGCATGTGGATATGTCTTGTATGCCATAATCTTAATTACTATAGTTTTATATTGTCTTGATATCTGGTAACAGAAGAACTACATCTTGGTTGCTCTTCAGGCTTATTTTGATCATTATTGGCCCTTTGTATTCCCATACACATTTTGGTATCAGCTTGTCAATTTCCATTTTAAAAAGCAATGAAAATTTTGATTAAGATTGCCTTGAATCTGTTGATCCATTTAGGGAGATCTGACATCTTTACAATATTGAATATTTCAATCTATGAAACATGATATATCTTTCTAGTTATTTAGGTCTTCTCCAATTTCTCTCAGTTATGATAGTTTTTACAGCAGAAGTGTTGTGCATCATTTGTTTGATTTATTTCTAGTT
The DNA here is from genome assembly GCF_005190385.1 of Monodon monoceros. NCBI lineage: Eukaryota > Metazoa > Chordata > Mammalia > Artiodactyla > Monodontidae > Monodon > Monodon monoceros. Next base: position 101,080,343 of record NW_021703772.1, on the reverse strand, counting down.
ATTTGGTGGATTTCTATGCTATTGCTTACTGTATCTTTTTAAAAGTTCATATTCTAGTTGTTTGTTGATTGTGTGTCAAATACCATTAATTTTAAAATAGTGCTTTATATCTAGCAACCTTAGTAAAGTCACTTATAGTTTACCTATAGATTCTTTTAGTTTATGATTTATAAAATCATGTTGTCTGTAAATAATGATAATTTTATTTATTCATTTTCCATCTGTAGTAGATTGAATGATGACTATCCAAGGATGTCAAATCTTAATTCTTGAAACTTGTAAATATTATCTTGTTTGAAAAAGGCTCTTTGCAGATATAATTAAATTAAAAATCTTGATCTAAGGAGATTGTTCTGAGTTATCTGAATGGGCCCTAAATGCCATCATGATTGTCCTTATAAGAGGGAAGGAAAGGGAGATAATAGACACACAGAGAGGGAATTGATACAAACATGGAGGCAGAGACTAGAGTCATAAAGGCAACTGCAAACCCAGGAATACTAGGTCAACCACCAGAAACTGGAAGAGACAAGCAATGGATTCTCCTCTAAAGTCCCCCGAGGGAGCACAGTCCTCTTAAATTTTGGACTTCTAGTCTCTAAACCTATAAAAAGAATAAATTTCTGTTGTTTAGGCCACCAAGTTTGTGGAAATTTTTACAGCAGTCACAGGAAACTAACACACCACACCATCCTAATGGTATGTATGTATGTGTGTATGTATTGCTTTCTTGTTCTGCCTAGGACTTCCAGGGCAATGTTAATATGAATAATACCTTTATTTCAGTAGAAAAATTATTTCCTAAAAATAGGGACAATGCAGTGTTTCTTTTTTGTTGATAACAGATATTTTTGTCTTGTTTCTAAATGATAAAACTTTAAATATTTCAGCATTAATTATGATGTTGGCTAAAAGGTTTTTGTAAGAAATTCATTAATTTTATTTGGGTAAGTTTTGTTTGTTCCTGGTTTGCTAAGAATATTTTTGTGAACCGAAGTTAAATTTGATAAAATTGCAATTATGTAAATTTTTCTGCAATTATTGAGATGAGGACATAGTTTTCCTCCATTACTCCATCTATGTGTCAAATATACTAATTGATTCTTTAATGTTAAATATGCATTGCATTCCTGGAATAAACAAGTTGCTCATGCCGTATTATCCTTCTCTACTTCTGGATTTGATTTGCTAATTTTTTGTTAATTTCTGTACCTATGCTCATGAAAGAGATTGGATTGTAACTTTGCTTTCTTATAATGTTCTTAGAAAGATTCTGAAATCAAGATTATACTAGTCTCTTAATACTAGTTAAGAGGAGTGTCCTCTTTTTCTATTTTCTGAAATAGTTTTTGTAAGATTGGTTTTATTTCTTCCTTCAATGTTAAGAAAAATTCACAAGTGAATTTATGTAGGTATGGACCTTTGTTACAGTTTTTGTGTGGACACATGCTTTTATTTTGGGGGGGGGGTATATACCTGGGAGTAGAATTTCTGGGTCCTATGGTAACTCTATACTTAACTGATTGAGGGACTGCAAGACTTTTTTCCAGAATGGTTAAATCATTTTACATTCCCACCAGCAGAGTATAAGGGTTCTGATTTCTCCATATTCTGCCCAAAACATGTGATTATCTAACTCTCTTATACTGGCCACCTTAGTGGCCTAGAAATAGCATCTCATTATAGCTTTGATTAGCATATCCCTGATAACTAATGATGTCAAGCATCTTCTCATGTGCTTTCAGTTATCTTTTAGAGCAATAAAATATAAGAGAAAAAACTTTTTTGTATTTTCCTTAATTTTATAATTTCCACTATTTAATTACTTTGTGTAGAACTAAATGTCCATTTATTATAATATTTATTCTGCTTAGAGGATTTCATTTAACATTTCTTAATACTTAGTGCAGGTAATTTGGCAATACATTTTTTCAGCTTTTGTTTTTCTGAAAAATGATTTTCTCTTCATTTTTTAAAATATATTTTCACTGAGTTTAAAATTCTGAGTTGACAGATTTTTCTTTCAGTTGCTTTACAGATGCCTCATAATTGTTTCCTGGCTTACATAGTTTTGACTACATGTCTGCTGTCATTCTTTGTTGCCCTGTTTGTAATATTTCCTTTATTTCTGCCTACCTTCAATATTTTCTCTTTAATTTTGATTTTTGGCAGTTTTGTTATCATCTCTCTTAGTGTATATGTGCTCTCTCTGTCTTTCTCTGTGTGTGTATGTGTGTGTGTGTGCACTTGTGTGTGTTTTTGTTCTGCTTGGATCTATAGGTTGTTGTCTTTTATTAGGGGAAAATTCTCAGTCATCATCTCTTTAAGTATACATATTTGACCTTGTTTCCTCTTTCCTTTCCTTCTGGGTCTTAAGTTACCCTTATGTTCGACCATTTGATATTGTCCCACAGTTCTTGGATGCTCCATTTTTGTCACTCATTTCTTTTTTTCTCTCTCTGTTTCAGTTTGGATTATTTCTATTGACGAATTTTTGAGATCATTGCCTCTTTCTTCATGTGTGTCCTGTCTTATTATAAACCCATCTTGGGAATTATCCATCTCTGATATCTTGTTAGCGTTTTCCCTCAGATTTCTATTTGACTCTTTTTTATAATTCTCCATTCCTTTGCTGAAATTCTCCACTTGTTTATGTGTGGTTTTTGTTTTTCATGAGATCCTTTAATATAAATTATCATAGTTATTTTAAAGTCTCTATCTCATAGCTCCAACATCTGTGTTATCTCTGAGTTTCTGAGTATAGTTCTGTCAATGGCCTTTTCCCTTGACAACGGGGTAGTATTTTTTTTTTTTTTGCTCGTTTCTATGTATATCTCATAATTTTTTATTACATATCTGATATTATGTGTAGAAAGACAATAGAGACAGAAGCAAATAGTATTTTTGCCCGAAAGTAGCCATGTGTCTCTTTGTATCAGACAAGAGTGTGTGTATCTGCTGGGGTGTAGTGACTGGAGGTTTGAGTCAATGTAAATAATAATTAATTTGGGTTTTTGTTTTGTTGTTGCATATTGACCACAAACTTTAAGTTTCTCCCTCAGTGGTGTGCTGTTAACTTGTGCTTGGAGAGAGGTCTAGCTGTGGGATGACTTTTCTCAATGTCTGGCTCCACTCTCAGCTTTCAAGATTCTCTGGACACCTGTGCCATGTTCTGGACTCTCCTCTAGGATTAGACAAATGTTGCTTGTTACTCACTGCTAAGCTAATAGTTGGGGCAGGAGGATTCTTCATTCTTCTCAGTCAGCTTTAGCCTTACATACACTCTGTGCACCTGCCTCAGGAGTGAAGCATTTTCCGTGTTGCTGTACTTCCCCATCCATGGCAGTTGAACATTTCCTTTTACTTGTGGAGGCTCTTGGACAGAGATAATTTCTTGCCTCTTCCCCAATGATAGCAGACTTCTGTTTTATATCTATGCAGAATCCCTAGGACTAAAAATGTTTTCTTCTCTCTCTCAAGAAAAGACAGCTTTTGACCTCTACTCCTTCTTTTAGAAGCTATGGATTTTGCTGAGCCCTGGGCAGGAAGATTTCCTACCCCTCCTTCAGTGGCTTAAGTCTTTGTTTCATATGAGAAAAGGGTTCAGAGATGTGCATGGTGTTTCATGCCTATTTCCCCACCCCACAGCTATCAAAAGTTTCCTGCATGTCTACACCATGGAAGGAAGTTTTCTGGTCTCTCGACCTGTCCCCAATCTTTCTTGGGATAACACAGTGGAGGCTCATAAAGCATAGCTTGCAAGTGAGCACAGCTTCTTCTTGTGGCTGGGGTTCTCAATACTCTAAATTGTCACTCTAGCCCACACTTAGCCTTAATAATGTATTAAATTGATGGAGGCCATCTCTTTCTCTCATGTTCTGTCAAACACGATTTGTGTGACTCATCACCCTTCGAAGAGGTTTTTCACTTTTTGGAATTTAGTTCATTTGTTGTCTTGTGACCTCTGTCTGTGATAGGCTCAAGGAAAGTTTGATTTTGTATATTATCCTGTTTTTCTTATTGACAGGTTGGGAGCTATGTTTTTCTGTGGTTTCCCACATTTTAAGAATGAGCACACACTCTGTGCCAAGCTCTCTTCTGGAAAAAACTGGCAAGACCCATCCTTTTTAGGAATTTATATTCTAGTCGAGACAGACAGAAAATAAGCACATAGATAAGTAAATAAGCAAATAGGAAGTATAGGATAATATATATATAAACTCAATCCATGAAAAGAACTATAAGGACAAACAAAGCACAATGCAAGGACTGAGGGTGATTTTGAAATGTTACTTTCCAGTAATTATTGAGAAGAGACTTGAGAATTAACCAGCTATGCACAGATGTGGGAGAGTATTCCTGGCACAGTAAACTAGGAAGTGAAAAAAGTGCATGAAGCATGGACTTAATATTTTCAAAGAAACAACAGAGAACTGATCTGGATAGAACATAGAGAGCGATGGACAGAATGGCAAGAGATAAGATAGGAAAAACTGGTGGTGGTGGGGGTATGATGTAGGACTTTACAGTCCATAGTAAGGAGTATAACTTTTATTCACTGGAGTGGTTTAAGCCAGTTATATCCTGATGATCAGTCACTTGATTAGTTATAGTAATTCTAGTAATTAGGGATTACATGAAGTTGATTTATTCCTAAGACTAAACTCCCTAGCACATCTTGACCATTTCTTCATATACTAGTCAGACTTGTTGAGGTGGAAAGGATGGTAGAGATCACCTAGTCTCACCCCATTGGTAAGGTTTCTTACCTTGACACTATCTGGCTTCTTAATTCTACCCATGCTGCTTTATGCATCTCTTTTGAAAGAAAAAAAAACATCAAAATTCACTCTGTAAGCTTGAATTCAGAATTCTTAGACATCTGAATTAATCTCATATCCCAAGAAGAAATGCCTCTAGTGGAACTGCAGCACTTTCCAGATTAACTTCACAGTACAGTTCCCACAAGGTTGCACTTAAAGTTCAATATATGTATCAAATTTTAAAATACTGATGCATTTTACCCTAACTCAACCTAGAGACTTTCCTGAAATGTGCACTTTCCAGGGGATTGTCCCACTTTTCTGTCCCTCGAATGAGGAAAAAAGACATAAGTATTTATAAATTTGATTTTTGAAACCTCTGAGACTCAGATGCCAACCTTCTCACCTTTTAAATGTAGCTAACAGCATTAGAAGCCTTACTACTTATACACTAAACTCTTAGAAAATATGATGCACAGATTTTCAGAGAAGGCACACTTTTAAAATGCCATAAGACCTACTGTAGTCATTAAAGTCCAGAGAACTCAAAGATGAGGTTCCCTTAAGAGAATATCTTGCTTTTTCATCTGTTCATTCTCTTATTTATTCTTTTAGCAAGTGTTTATTGAGCATATACTACAAAATCTCTATTTGACGTTCTGTGAGGGCCACAAAAAATAAGCAACACAGCTCCTGCACTGAAGGAGCTCATACAGTTTAAAACAGGGGATGAGACAGGCAAAAATAGATATAGCTGTAACATAGGAGTCACTTCCATGCTGCCAAAAGCTAGAGAATGAAAGGTACTTAGTTTTTGGCCACTACTGAAGTAAGAATGCTCAATTTGTTTGCTGTATGTAGCATTGGAACGTTCAGGGCTACTTCTTATTGAATGAGTCTTCTTAATGTGAGGGTAGCCTCCTCCTCTAAAGGCACCCTTTCCAAAGATAAGAAGTTGGAAAAGGAAAAGTAGTTTTACGTGTTGGTGGGAGTTGTGTGCTTGGGTAATTGAGACAGTGGGAACATGGTAGGTACCTGACCTGAGTCTCAGAACCAGTGATCCAAATATAGTAAAAGACAGAAGATATGGCTCTGGAAGGCTGCTCATATTGGGATAGTAATTAAAGACACGAGACCGGATGCATTCTTAAATAGAGACGGTATAAAATGAGAACAGTGAGAGCTGATCCTGGAGCTTTGGGGAATACAAATTCTTTCACAAAGTCTGCAGCCATGGCAGAGCCCTGCCTGGGTGGAAATCACATCCAGAGCCCTTGAGTCATTAACACACATCTAACTAACTGCACTTTTTCCTTGTACAAAGCACCATGCAAAGCAATTATATACCACTGACTCCAGGCTGGATGTTTATGTGAAGGCTAGACATGGATCCCAAGTTATTTAACTTGACCTCTTGTGTATAAAAGCACTTTAGTCAAAGGTTGCCTGTTCATCTTTATTTTGTGTAAATCAGATCCCCCATTGTAAGGATCTCTCCTTTTTACTTTTCACTCCTAAGTAAACTTTATCCTCCTGGTCCTCTGGGGAATCACCCAGGTAAATTGACAAAGCACATAAACACAAACTGCCTGGGTCAAGCTTTGGTTTCTGTTCTTTCTTCAATTATACCTTTCTCAGGAGGCCCTGGGGCTCAGAAGACAGATAGAATTTATCTAACTGCTGCCAGAATGTAATTTAAAATGAGTCCAAGAGGAAAAGAGCCTTCCCAAATATTCCCACTGTGGGACAAGGGGTGGGAGGGTGCTTGCTGGAGCCAGGGAGGAGGGGTGAGGAAGCTTGTGAGCTGTTTCTGCTGACAGCCTTTCACGGACTTTAGAAAAGTAGCTAACGTGACTGGCTATATCTTCTGCCCTTCTACCTTGAAGCGTGGGTGCTTTCTCCAAAACTGACTCTATCTGATGTATATTTAGTTCAAATCTTGTGGGAGTTTTCAATTTACAAACAGAGCCAGCATTAAGCCATGGTTGTAGTGCAACTCTGCAAAACAGATTTAGTAAACATCTGTACAGACTTCCCAGATGCTTTGTGACCGAGCCAGGACTTAAATTCAGGCTTTGCACCTTTTCCAATGCTCTGCACTTAATTCTGAGCAACTGGAAGCATCTGATGTAGAGCATGAAAAATTGCTGGTAGGAGAGTGGCTAAAATGTCATTCATTATTCTTCTAGGCCATTGACGGGAGAGGGAAAGGAGACAGAAATTAGCAAGCCAGGAGGAAGACAGAAAGGCTGAGGAGAGAACATAAGGAGAAAGCAGGGGGAGAGGAGTAATCCTAAGTGGGTGAACAGTCAGGGAGAAGGGACCCAGGAGGGTGTTAAACCCTGAACATTTGCACTCTCCATGGTAGAGCAGGATTTGTACCATCGTGGAGCGTGAGGCCAGGAGATGCCGTGGACCAGGCAGGAGGTGCCTCCTCTCAGTTCACTGAGGAATTTATTAAGCCAGAGTTGCTCAGAAAGGAGACGACAATGAGTTTGCCTACCTCATTCTGTCTCACACTGGAGGCAACACAAATAGGGAGGGGGTAAAGAAGAACATCGTAATGGCTTGTTGGAAAAGACGAGGAGGTCAGAGTATCCAACAAACAAATAAAACCTGCACTTAAGACTTCCCTTTAAGGCTGAGGATAGCTTACACCAGCCAAGATGGAACTAAGAGAACATAATGGGTGGGGAATGAGAACATGTTTTGAAGCCTCTCTCAAAGATTTTTGCATGATTTGGGCACACACACATCCCTATAGACCACAAGGGCTACCCACAGATGCTCCACAGGCACGGATTGCTTCCATGACAAATAGGGTGACCTGGCCCTACGGGGACCTAATAAGGAGAGGAGGGAAGTACAGAGAAGGCAAATGTGACCAGCAGTGATTCTGACTTAGAGTAATTCTTATTCAAAGGCAAATGCGTACTTATAAATATTGTGTCTTTTTTTTCCCATGAAACAAATGTAGTGGCCACTTACCTGGAAGGTGAGTCTTCATTCTGTTTTTAAGGAGAGGCACTTTCCAATTGAAGGTGATTGACACAGGGTGCTGTTTGTACTTATACGTAACCCGTATATTTCACTACAGGTGGCAAAGTTTTAAGAAATGATGGTGATCTCTAATATATTTGGAAATGATTCATAAGAAAAACTACTAACGTTATCTTTGAAATAAAAAAGAGGGAGGGATTATGTAGAAAGCAAGATAAGCTTGCTAATTGTCTTATAGATATTAACTGAGAGTAGAATTTTGCTATGGTGGGAAAAGAGAGGGAATAAGATATTATTTATTGGTTTATTTCAATATTGTTTATAGTAAGAAACTAATAGATAGTATCTAACAAAGAAGGTATTAAAGGTATTGTATAAAGATATTCACTGAAAGGTAATGAGGAAAAAATGAGCCTTTTCAGCAAGAGAAATTTCAAAAAGAAAGTGAGAAAACAAATGAACAGACCACAGAGTGTAACACATGTGTGCACACATACACAGTGAAAGTCAAAAAGCATTTCTGGGGGAAAAGTACATTTTATAATGCTAAAAGCTATAATTCACAATAAACATATAATTATATCTATGTATCCAATAAAACAGCAACAACTTGCATAAAACAGAAACTACAGGAGAAACAAGGAAGAAATGGACAGAAATGCATTAATAAAAGAATTTTTTTTTTTTTTTTTTGCGGTGTGTGGGCCTCTCACTGTTGTGGTCTCTCCCATTGCGGAGCACAGGCTCTGGACGTGCAGGCTCAGCTACCACGGCTCACGGGCCCAGCCACTCCGCGGCATGTGGGATCTTCCCGGACCAGGGCACGAACCCGTATCCCCTGCATCGGCAGGCGGACTCTCAACCACTGTGCCACCAGGGGAGCCCAATAAAAGACAATTTTAACACATTTCTTATAGTCCAAGATAAATAAACAAAAATATTGTAAGCAAAGAAGACCTAACAACACAATCTGTAATGTAGATCTTATGGCTATATGTCAAATTCTTAATTCCAATAACAGAGAATAAATCTTCTTTTACGTACACATAAGAAGTGTTTTAATTAAAAAAAAATAAAAGAGTGGAGGTATCTGCTGACTTATGTACCTGAGAAGTTTAGGGGTTAATCTCATTCAGGTACACTTAAATCCAGGTGCCCAAACAATGTCAAGAATCTCTTTATCACTTGGTCCTGCTTTGCTTTCTTTTGGTTTGATTCTCAGGCAGGTTTTTACCAAGAGGTGACAAAGATGACCCCCAGAAGCTCTAGCTTTCATTGTGCTGACAGTTAAAGATTGTGACTCTGTCCTCTAATATCCATATCAGTCTCTAAAAAGAACTCCCACAGGTCATTTACTCACGTACACATCTCAATGAAATCACTATAGACAAAATACTCCATTGTTCAACCTGAGTCATATGCCAATTTCAAGAACAAGGAGATAGATCCATGTGACTGAAAGCCTCTCTAGCATCATGTAAAATAGAACAGAAGGCTCCCAAAAGAAAAATAGGGGGCTTCTTATTATGAGAGAAAAAGTTGGGCAAGCAAAACTAAAAGTTATCTGCCTCACCTTCAATGCAAAGTGAAGAAGGTTATAATGCACAATAGAAACAGAATGCAGGGGTAGAGCACATAAAGGAGTGATAAACTCTGTTTTGGAGAGATGTAAGGAACACTTTAACATAGAAGATAGTGAGGTGGGTTTTGAAAAATAAGTGTAAACTATCTAATCCTATCAAGGGGAGGACATTATAAGTGGAAGGAACAGTCACCTAAAACGAAAGAGAATGATACATTTAGGGATCTCTGAGTAGTTCAGTACAGATTAGGGGAGAGGAGAAGTTTGGGGAATGCTGAAACATGAGGATGGAACAAGTACATTTAGACCACAAAGGTCTTATATGTCACTGTGTTAGTCATTTTCCCACTTTGCTTTCAGTTCCATTTCCACCTTTGCGCTGAAGGAAACTACAGTATAAAATCCTTCATTTATTGGCTACCTGGGAAGTTTAAACAATGACAGGCACAGGTAGAAACTGGAGGGTAGAAGCAGGACAGAAACCAGGGAATTTGTCTCTTGCTCTTCATTGAGTGACCTTTCTAGCATCAGCCACTTATCTCTGTGGCTGAAGCTCCTGCTGGCACCCCCTTTCAAAGATCTCAGTCCCACCTCTACGCCTACCTGCTCCTTGTTAATGTCTGCGTTGCCTTATCATCCTCTGTTTGGTTTTTGAGCTCTTCCATTAGCTGTGAAAACAATTCCCTCTATTAAGCTCCATCTATTTGAAAGCCTAGAATAATTGCTCTTTTCCTCACTGGACTATGACTAATATGGTAATACTATAGAATTTGGACTTTATCCTGTGCCCAGTAAGAAGGGTCTTATTCAGGGAAGTGATAGCCTAATTTATACCTTAGAAAAACCCTTCAGGCAACAGTTGGGGAGAAATTGGAAGAAGGAAGATGTTATATAAGAGAGATATGATGAGTGCCTGAACTAGAGCAGTGATTGAGAGAATGCGTTGGATTAATAATATATAAAGGAGGTGGCGTTGTCAAGTTCTAATGACTTATTAGATAAGAGTGTTTGCACATAAGTATCATCCATTTTAATATAAGCTTGTGAGGACTGTGAGGGAATGACGCATTTTCTCCCTTATCCCCCATCTTTTAATTCACATCAAAGTCTAGCATCAAATGATTTGTGTCTGGCTCACTTGGAGAGCAGCCTGAGAGTGCAATTAATAGGAAGGCCCCAGAGCTGGCCAAGGGAGGAGTTCATTCCTGATGAATACATTCTTGGGTATAATATGTACAGAGGGAAAAACCTAGATGGAGAAACTAGGAGACTAGTCAGAGGCAAAAATGAGATAACCAATGGATTATTAGAATACCATTGAATGGCCCAGAGTACACTGAGGGCAGAATCTTAGAAAATGAGTCAAGAAATTTGGATCTTATGATCTCTCAATTTGCTGCAATCTTGTTCTCTTTCCATTGGCACTGCTAACTGAGCTTTTTAAATTTTATTTATTTATTTATTTATTTATTTATTTTTTGCAGTACGCGGGCCTCTCACTGTTGTGGCCTTTCCCATTGCGGAGCACAGGCTCCGGACGCGGAGGCTCAGCGGCCATGGCTCATGGGCCCAGCCACTCCGTGGCATGCGGGATCCTCCTGGACCGGGGCATGAACCCATCTCCCCTGCATTGGCAGGCGGACTCTCAACCACTGTGCCACCAGGGAAGCCCCCTAACTGAGCTTTAATAGGAAGACAGAGTGATAATCTTCACTTTCCAAACACAACAGTTGAGCACTGATCAGTGATCACTCATAACTACTCTGACCCTTCTAGACATGAATTTCCTCCTACTGTCACTTCTTTTCTCCTCACAGGCATAAGGACATCAGAATCTTCTTCATGCTTCATCCAACCCATGATTATATCTCTGTCAGAGGCACCAGGAACTTGGTGGTAGGAGAGTATGGTTGACTCTTTCATGTCTACATCAGAAGATTTAGGTCCATACAGCAAAGGTGATAGGTGTGACTCAGCCTAGCACATCCATATACCAGGCAGCACATCCATATACAAGGTAAGGTATAATACCCCAGAGATCTTCTTGTTTCCAACTTGTTCTTGCTCTGGTCACACTTTTACTTGATGTTAAACCAATGACTGCATTTATCAAACCTGATCAAAGTGTTGATCCTTGGGTATTCCCTGACTCCAAGCTTTCCCTAATGGGCTCTGGCCTTTCTAGATTTGGAATGTCTCAGAGAAGACATTCAGGTTTCTCTTCCACACCTAGGAATTCAGTCATACCTGTCTCAGTTATCTATTACTATATAACAAACTAACCCAAAACATAGAGGTTTAAACAACAAGTATTTTATTATTTCTCATCATTTTGTAGGTTAGGAATTCAACCAGAGCTCAGCTGGGTGATCCTTCTGTTCTACATGGCATCAATTGACATCGGTTGGGATGTCAACCTGGTACTTAAGTTGGGTCTGGATCTGGTGGATCCAAGATGACGTCACATCTATGCTGGCACCTTTTACGGGGTGGCTGACCAGATGGCTTAGCTATTGATCAATATACCTACAGGTAGCCTAGTCTCTGGATAGTTAGATATCTTAAATGGTAGCTTAGAACTCCAAATATGATGTGGCAGAAGCTATGTGGGCATGCATGATCTACTCAGAGCACACTTCTGCTGTATTCTATTGATTGAAGCCACCCAGATTCAAGGAGGGTAGACATAAACCATGAAGCCATGTTTTAAAACTATCATATTCCCGGAATTTACTTGGTGGTGCAGTGGTTAAGAATCAACCTGTCAATGCAGGGGACATGGGTTCGAGCCCTGGTCCACATTGCAACTAAACTCACACGCCACAAATACTGAGCCTGCACTCCAGAGCCTGGGAGCCACAACTACTGAGCCTGTGTGCCACAACTACTGAAGCCCACATGCCTAGAGCCCATGCTCTGCAACAAGAGAAGCCACTGCAATGAGAATCCCTAGCACCGCAAAGAAGAGTAGTCCGCACTCGCCGCAACTAGAGAAAGCCCGTGCACAGCAACAAAGTCCCAATGCAGCCAAAAATAAATAAATAAATAAATTAATTAATTAATAAAAAATAAAATAAAATAAATAAATAAAATGTAGGGGAGACCTTCAATATGGCGGAGGAGTAAGACGTGGAAATCACCTTCCTCCCCACAAATACATCAGAAATACATCTACATGTGGAACAACAACTACAGAACACCTACTGAACACGGGCAGAAGACCTCAGACTTCCCAAAAGGCAAGAAACTCCCCAGGTACCTGGGTAGGGCAAAAGGAAAAACAGAGACAAAAGAATAGGGATGGGACCTGCACCTGTGTGAGGGAGCTCTGAAGGAGGAAAAGTTTCCACACACTAGGAAGCCCCTTCAATGGTGGAGATGGGGTGGTGGCGAGGGTGGAAGCTTCGAAGCCACGAAGGAGAGGGCAGCAGTGCAGAGGGCAAAGCGGAGAGATTCCTGCACAGAGGATCAGTGCCGACCAGCACTCACCAGCCTGAGAGGCTTGTCTGCTCAACCGCTGGGGTGGGTGGGGGTTGGGAGCTGAGGCTCTGACTTTGGAGGTCAGATCCCAGGGAGAGGACTGGGGTTGGCTGTGTGAACACAGCCTGAAGGGGGCTACTGCACCAGTTAGCCAGGAGGGAGTCCAGGAAAATACCTGGACCTGCCTAAGAGGCAAGACACCATTGTTTCAGGGTGATCGAAGAGAGGGGGTTCAGAGCACCGTCTAAACAAGCTCCAGAGATGGGAATGAGCCTCGGCTATCAGGGCAAACACAGAATGGGCATGAAATGCTAAGGCTGCTGCTGCAGCCACCTACAAGCCTGTGTGCAAGCACAGATCACTATCCACACTTCCCCTCCCTGGAGCCTGTGCAGCCCGCCACTGCCAGGGTCCCGTGATCCAGGTTCAGCTTCCCCGGGAGAACACACGGCAGGCCTCAGGCTGTTTCAATGTCACGCTGGCCTCTGCCACCCCAGACTAGCCCCGCATTCCGTACCCATCCCTCCCCCCAACCTGAGTGAGGCACAGCCCCCTAACCAGCTGCTCCTTTAACCCCATCCTGTCTGGGCGGGAACAGACGCCCTCAGGCTACCCTCACGAAGAGGCAGGGCCAATCCAAAGCTGAACCCCAGGAGTTGTGCAAACAAAGAAGAGAAAGGGAAATTTATCCCAGCAGCCTCAGGAGCAGTGGGTTAAATCTCCACAATCAACTTGATGTACCCTGCATCTGTGGAATACCTGAATAGACAATGAATCATCCCAAAATTGAGGAGGTGGACTTTTGGAGCAACTGTAGAATTGGGGTTTCCTGTATGCAACTGATTGCTGACAGGATCTTGTTGCTCTGGTTGGGTATCAAGCCTATGTCTCTGAGGTGGGAGAGCCAAGTTCAGGACATTGGTCCACCAGAGACCTCCTGGCTCCATGTAATATCAAATGGCAAAAGCTCTCCCAGAGATCTCCATCTCAATGCTAAAACCCAGCTCCACTCAACGACCAGCAAGCTACAGTACTGTATACCCTATGCCAAACAACCAGCAAGACAGGAAAACAACCCCACCCATTACCAGGGAGAGTAGCTAATGTCCTAGTAAGGTCACAGACACCCCAAAACACACCACCGGATGTGGTCCTGCCAACCAGAAAGACACGATCCAGCCTCATCCACCAGAACACAGGCACTAGTCCCCTCCACCAGGAAGCCTACACAACACACTGAACCAACCTTAGCCACTGGGGCAGACACCAAAAACAACGGGAACTACGAACCTGCAGCCTGTGAAAAAGAGACCCAAAACACAATAAGTTAAGTAAAATGAGAAGACAGAGAAACACACACCGGATGAAGCAGCAAGGTAAAAACCCACCAGACCAAACAAATGAAGAGGGAATAAGCAGTATACCTGAAAAATAATTCAGAGTAATGATAGTAAAGATGATCTAAAATCTTGGATATAAAATGGAGAAAATACAAGAAATTAGCAACAAGGACCTACAAGAATTAAAGAGCAAACAAACAATGATGAAAAAATACAATATATGAAATTAAAAATTCTCTAGAAGGAATCAATAGCAGAATAACTGAGGCAGAAGAACGGAGAAGTAATCTGGAAGATAAAATAGTGGAAATAACTACTGCAGAGCAGGATAAAGAAAAAAGAATGAAAAGAACTGAGGACACTCTCAGAGACTTCTGGGACAACATTAAACACACCAACATTCAAATCATATGGGTCCCAGAAGAAGAAGAGAAAAAGAAGGGACTGAGAAAATACTTGAAGTGATTATAGTTGAAAACTTCCCTAATACGTGAAAGGAAATAGTCAATCAAGTCCAGGAAGTGCACAGAGACCCACACAGGATAAATCCAAGGAGAAACACACCAAGACACATATTAATCAAACCATCAAAAATTAAATACAAAGAAAAAATATTAAAAGCAGCAAGGGAAAAATAACAAATAACACACAAGGGAATCCCCATAAGGTTAACAGCTGATCTTTCAGCAGAAACTCTAAAAGCCAGAAGGGAGTGTCAGGACATATTTAAAGTGATGAAAGGGAAAAACCTACAACCAAGATTACTCTACCCAGCAAGGATCGCATTCAGATTCCACAAAGAAATTAAAACTTTTACAGACAAGAAAAACTAAGAGATTTTAACACCACCAAAGCAGCTTTACAACAAATGGTAAAGGAACTTCTCTAGGCAGGAAAAACAAGAGAAGGAAAAGACCTACAATAACAAACCCCAAACAATTAAGAAAATGGTAATAGGAACATACATATCGATAATTACCTTAAATGTAAATGGATTAAATGCTCCCACCAAAAGACATAGACTGGCTGAATGGATACAGAAACAAGACCCGTATATATGCTGTCTACAAGAGGCCCACTTGAAACCTAGGGACACATACAGGCTGAAAGTGAGGGGATGGAAAAAGATATTCTATGTACATGGAAATCAAAAGAAAGCTGGAGTGGCAAGTCTCATATCCGAAATAATAGACTTTAAAATAAAGACTATTGCAAGATACAAAGAAGGACACTACATAATGATCAAGGGATCAATCCAAGAAGAAGATATAACAATGGTAAATATTTATGCACCCAATATAGGAGCACCTCAATACATAAGGCAAATGCTAACAGCCATAAAAGGGGAAATCGATGGTAACACAATCATAGTAAGCGACTTTAACACCCCACTTTCACCAATGGACCGATCATCCAAAATGAAAATAAATAAGGAACACACAAGCTTTAAAGATACATTAAACAAGATGGACTTGATTGATATTTATAGGACATTCCATCCAAAAACAACAGAATACACTTTCTTCTCGAGTGCTCATGAACATTCTGCAGGATAGATCATATCTTGGGTCAGAAATCAAGCCTTGGTAAATTTAAGAAAATTGAAATCATATCAAGTATCTTTTCCAACCACAATGCTATGAGACTAGATACCAATTACAGGAAAAAATCTGTAAAAAATAGAAACACATGGAGGCTAAAGAATACATTATGAAATAACCAAGACATCACTGAAGAAACCAAAAGACACCTAGAAACAAATGACAATGAAAACACGATGACCCACAACCTATGGGATACAGCAAAAGCAGTTCAAAGAGGGAAGTATATAGCAATACAAACCTACCTCAAGAAAGAAGAAACATCTCAAATAAACAACTTAACCCTACATGTAAAGCAATTAGAGAAAGAAAACAAAAAAACCCCAAAGTTAGCAGATGGAAAAAAATCATAATGATCAGATCAGAAATAAATGAAAAAAAAATGAAGGAAACAATAGCAAAGATCAATAAAACGAAAAGCTGTTTTTTTAAGAAGATAAATGTAATTGATAAATCATTAGCCAGACTCATCAAGAAAAAAAGAGAGAAGACTCAAATCAATAGAATTGGAAATG
>NW_021703772.1:100945675-101063662 GCF_005190385.1 Monodon monoceros | reverse complement strand
AAAATATAAACAGACCAATCACAAGCACTGAAATTGAAACTGTGATTTAAAGTCTTCCAACAAACAAACAAAAAGCCCAGGACCAGATGGCTTCACAGGCAAATTCTATCAATCATTTAGAGAAGAGCTAAGACCTATCCTTCTCAAACTCTTCCAAAGTATATCAGAAGAAGGAACACTCCCAAGCTCATTCTATAATGCCACCATCGCCCATGGTTATGCACCCATAACCAGACACAGATGTCACAAAGAAAGAATACTACAGGCCAATATCACTGATGAACATATGTGCAAAAATCCTCAAGAAAATAGTAGCAAACAGGATCCAACCGCACATTAAAAGGATCATACACCATGATCAAGTGGGGTTTATTCCAGCAATGCAAGGATTCTTCAATATACGAAAATCAATTAATGTGATACACCATATTAACAAATTGAAGGATAAAAACCATATGATCCTCTCAATAGATGCAGAAAAAGCTTTTGACAAAATTCAACAACGATTTATGATAAAAACCCTCCAGAAAGTAGGCATAGAGGGAACTTACCTCAACATAATAAAGGTCATATATGACAGACCCACAGCCAACATCGTTCTCAAAGGTGAAAACCTGAAACCATTTCCTCTAAGATCAGGAGCAAGACAAGGTTGTCCACTCTTACCAGTATTATTCAACATAGCTTTGAAAGTCCTAGCTATGGCAATCAGAGAAGAAAAAGAAATAAAAGGAATCCAAATCGGAAAAAAAGAAGTAAAGCTGTCACTGTTTGCAGGTGACATGATACTATACATAGAGAATCCTAAAGATGCCAGCAGAAAACTACTGGAGCTAATCAATGAATTTGGTAAAGTTGCAGGATACAAAATTAATGGAGAGAAATCTTTCGCATTCTTCTACATTAATGATGAAAAATCTGAAAGAGAAATTAAAGAAACATTTCCATTTACCATTGCAGCAAATAGAATAAAATACCTAGGAATAAACTTACCTTAAGGAGACAAAAGACCTGTATGCAGAAAACTATAAGACACTGATAAAAGAAAGTAAAGCTGATACAAACAGATGGAGAGTTATACCTTATTCTTGGATTGGAATAATCAATACTGTGGAAATGAATATACTACCCAAAGCAATCTAGAGATTCAATGCAAACCCTATCAAATTACCAATGGAATTTTTCAAAGAATCAGAACAAAAAATTTTAGAATTTCTATAGAAACAAAAAACCGCGAATAGCCAAAGCAATCTTGAGAAAGAAAAACAGAGCTGGAGGAATCGGCCTCCCTGACTTCAGACTATACTACAAACCTACAGTAATCAAGACAGTATGATACTGGCACCAAAACAGGAATATAGATCAGTGGAACAGGATAGAAAGCCCAGAGATAAACCCACACACATATGGTCACCTTATTTTTGATAAAGGAGGAAAGAATATACAATGGAGATAAGACAGCCTCTTTAACATGTGTTGCTGGGAAAACTGGACAGCTACATGTAAAAGAATGAAATTAGAACACTCCCTAACACCATACACAGAAATAAACTCAAAATGGATTAAAAACCTTAATATAAGGCCAGACACTATAAAACTCTTAGAGGAAAACATAGGCAGAACAGTCTATGACATAAGTCACAACAAGATCTTTTTTGACCCACCTCCTAGAGAAATGGAAATAAAAACAAAAGTAAACCAATGAGACCTAATGAAACTTGAAATCTTTTTCACAGCAAAGGATAACATAAATAAGATGAAAAGACAACCCTTGAATGAGAGAAAATATTTACAAATAAAGCAACTGACAAAGGATTAATCTCCAAAGTATAAAAGCAACTCATGCAGCTCCATATCAAAAAAAACAACCCAATCCAAAAATGGGCCAAAGACCTAAATAGACATTTCTCCAAGAAGATATACAGATTGCCATCAGACACCTGAAAGGATGCTCAACATCACTAATCATTAGAGAAATGCAAATCAAAACTACAATGAGGTATCACCTCACACCGGTCAGAATGGCCATCATCAAAAAATCTACAAACAATAAATGCTGGAGAGGGTGTGGAGAAAAGGGAACCCTCTTGCACTGTTGGTGGGAATGTAAATTGATACAGCCACTATGGAGAACAGTATAGAAGTTCCTTAAAAACTAAAAATAGAACTACCATATGACCTGGCAATCCCACTACTGGGCATATACTGTGAGAAAACCATAATTCAAAAAGAGTCATGTACCACAATGTTCATTGCAGCTCTATTTACAATAGCCAGGACATGGAAGCAACCTAAGTGTCCATCGACAGATGAATGGATAAAAAGGATGTGGCACATATATACAATGGAACATTACTCAGCCATAAAAAGAAATGAAATTGTAGTGAGGTGGATGGACCTAGAGACTGTCATACAGAGTGAAGTAAATCAGAAAGAGAAAAATAAATCCCATATGCTAACACTTATATATGGAATCTAAAAGAAAAAAAATGGCTCTGAAGTACCTAGGGGCAGGACAGGAATAAAGACTCAGACCTAGAGAATGGACTTGAGGACATGGGGAGGGGGAATGGTAAGCTGGGAATAAGTGAGAGAGTGGCATGGACTTTTATATACACTACCAAATGTAAAATAGGTAGATAGTAGAAAGCAGTCCCATAGCACAAGGAAATCGGCTCGGTGCTTTGTGACCACCTAGAGGGGTGGGATAGGGAGGGTGGGAGGAAGATGCAAGAGGGAAGGTATATGGGGATATATGTATATGTATAACTTATTCACTTTGTTTTATAGCAGAAACTATCACACCATTGTAAAGCAATAATACTCCATTAAAGATGTTAAAAAATTGTAATGGACACACACAAAAAAACTATCATATTCCCTTTTTACACAAATCTTCTAAATTCAGTTATAGAAAGAACTATTGAACACCTCTGCCAAACTTATCACTTATAACTTATCACTTATGAGTTTTAAAAAATGTAGTTACACAAGGTTAAACAGTTTTCTTAAGTATGCAGGGATTCTCATAACCTTTAGAAGGCTAATATGCATTGGAAACCTCCAAGAGTAGAATATGGTGTGTGTCATCTTGCAAAGTATTTTAACATTGGAATGCCCTAGGATTAGTTTTCTGTATAATACATCTCAAAAACGATGACTTAAGACAATGACTGAAACACATAGAGAAGAAACAGACATCATCTCTTACATTCTATAAGTTTGAGGAGGACAAAAGCAAGAATAAAATTTTTAAGAATAAAGTGGACATGGTTTTCTAAGATGACTTAAGTAACTAGAAGACACCTAAAGCTGAATGACAACAAAAGTGTTAACATGGGTTAAAGAGGCAAGCTCATAGATGCCCCCAGTTACTATGGAGATAAAAATAAGTACCTGCTTCAAGAAGTATTAGTCATATACTACCCAGAATATTTTATAGTCTTTTTATTTTTACTGAACATCTTAATTAAAATTTAAAATGACTGACAATGTTAGCTTCCTTGAGAACTGAAGGAGCATCCATAGAAGTCCACAGAATGTGCAATGTCTTGCAGTCCTTGTTGAGGGCAAAGCAACCCCATAAAACAGTAAGATATCAATTATTTATTGTAGTGCTATGGAAGAAGCCAGTGTATCAGGCCTCTTTGACTTTGGGGATTTGGGTTTGCTAGTTACAGGACAGAAGGGAAGTAACTTTGAAATTATAGGAAATCAGAGACAGGAAATTTCAGTTTTGGTCAAAAGCAGTAATGTCTTTTGGGGAACTCCATTTGGTGAACCTGAATAATAACTGAAGGGGGTAGGAGAGTCTATTAAGCTGTTTCAGGACGTGGATATAGCCTTCTGGAAAGATATACGGCTTCACATTACTTTCAGCATATTAAGGTGCCATTCACAAACAAGAAGATCTATTGTAATCATCATTCACAACTCACTTCCATACAGATTGGGAACAGTACCCTGAAGAGATCCCACCATGTATCCAAAATGCAACATACAAAGACATGAACAGTCTGGTTTTGATTTGGCGACAGGATGAGGCTACAGGAAGCTGCCCCAACACCAAGATGACCTCTGGGCTCCCACTGCATCTCGGTGGGGACAGGCATGGAGGGTGAGGGAAGAGCCAGGACCACTGCAGGAGCAGACAAGGTTGGCAACATGGTGAGGTGCACAGTCCATTGACCCCTTTCTCTCTTTACCTTGGTGACATGAACAGCTTTGTGTTGCTGCTCTCATTGAAACAATGAGGGAAAGGGGATGTAGGAACACAGGGACAAGGAACCAGTTGACACTTGCAAAGCAAAGTGTTTGTCTCACATTTTTCCCTTTGCCAAAGGGAGTGACTTCTACATACTCTCTTCTTCACCATTTGTCCACTTCCCTACCTCTTGCTAGCCAGATTCTAGAGGATCATTGGGCCAGTTTCCATAGTATGGTACAGTACCTCTCCCGGGGCTCAGAAGGATGATTTTAGGTGGTGTGCAGGCAAGGCATGAAGTAACATTGGCTTGCACAATGAGAAAATGAGGGCTTTTCAATACTCTCTAAGCCTTCTGATTACATCAAAGAGGTCTCTAACACTGGCTCGTCTCTTTTGCTTCTTGCGCTCAATAGGATCTAGCCAGATATACCACAGGGTTTTGTTTACATTTTATCTATTTTACAGTTGTCTTCTGTTGTGATTCTGGGTTTTTGTTTGTTTCTTTAAAATTTTTATTGGAGAATAGTTGCTTTACAATGTTGTGTTAGTTTCTACTGTACAGCAAAGTGAATCAGCTATACATGTACATATACCCCCTCTTTTCTGGATTTCCTTCCCATTTACGTCACTGCAGAGCATTGAGTAGAGTTCCCTGTGCTTTACTGTAGGTTCTCATTAATTATCTATTTTATTCACTGTATCAATAGTGTATATATGTCAACCCCCATCTCCCAATTCATCCCACCCCCTCCTTCCCCCTTGGTATCCATACATTTGTTCTCTATGTCTGTGTCTCTATTTCTGCTTTGCAGATAAGATTATCTATACCATTTTTTTAGATTCCACATATATGCGTTAATATACAATATTTGTTTTTCACTTTCTGACTTACTTCACTCTGTATGACAGTGTCTAGGTCCATCCACATCTCTACAAATGACCCCATTTCGTTCCTTTTTATGACTGAGTAATATCCCATTATATATATGTACCACATCTACTTTATCTGTACATCTGTTGATGGACATTTAGGTTGCTTCCATGTCCTAGCTATTGTAGATAGTGTTGCAATGAACATAGGGGTGCATGTGTCTTTTTGAATTATGGTTTTCTCTGGGTATATGCCCAATAGTGAGACTGCTGAGTTATATGGTAGTTCTACTTTTTAGTTTTTTAAGGAACTTCCAAACAGATGGAGAGATATACCATGTTCTTGGATCGGAAGAATCAATATTGTGAAAATGACTCTACTACCCAAAGCAATCTACAGATTCAATGCAATCCCTATCAAATTACCAATGGCATTTTTCACAGAACCAGAGCAAAATATTTTACAATTTATATGGAAACACAAAAGACCCCAAATAGCCAAAGCAATCTTGAGAAAGAAAAATGGAGCTGGAGGCATCAGGCTCCCTGACTTCAGACTATACTACAAAGCTACAGTAATCAAGACAGTATGGTACTGGCACAAAAACAGGAATATAGATCAGTAGAACAGGATAGAAAGCCCAAAGATAAACCCACACACCTGTGGTCACCTAATCTATGACAAAAGAGGCCTAGAATATACGATGGAGAAAGAATGAAATTAGAACACTCCCTAACACCATACACAAAAATACATTCAAAATGGATTAAAGACCTAAATGTAAGGCCAGACACTATCAAACTCAAAGTTAGCACTGAGGGAAATTGAATTCCAAAGGGTTTAGATAAACTGCCCATGCTCACAGGAATAAATTTTTATCTCTTCATTCACCCATCCTAGCTCCTCTCCATGCTCAGGAGACTATGTACCACCCCTTGTAGGAGGAGATAAAGAACAGACAGTGGCTGCTATTTCTATACAGAACTACAACATGCATGTTACAATGCCTACAGCTGCAAGTAACAGAATAGCCAACTAAAAGTAACTTAAACCATATGGGGTCATTATTTTGTCACCTAACGAGAAAGTAAATATTGACCCAAATCAGATAATAAACTTTAAAAACATTCTGAGTATGATCTTAAGTGAGAGACCATCTGTGACATCTTAGGCATTAAGCCAAATAAAGTAGCAAAAAACCAATATTTCCCCTTCAAGTCCCAATGAGATTGCTCACTAGACTCTGGGGAAGGGCATAGTACCCTTCCCCAGTATGGACAGGAAGTGGGGTGAGACATAGAGTTGAAGTGAGGGGCAGATACTGAGAGAATCTCAGGTGGTGGTCAGAGAGTGTGGCCTAGATACCAGGCAGCTGGGCAGGAGAGAATACAGAACAAAGCAGTGGGGATGGGGCCAGATTGCAGTGTGGGACTTGAGGCATGTAGTCAGGTCATCAAAGGAAGAAAGAACAGCCAGCTCCAAGTTCCTGGGTCAGGGGCCCAAGCAGGGTGAAACTCAAAACCTAGACAAGACCTATAAGATCCCTATCTGTCTAGTCCCATACTTTGAACTTTCTATTGAAGTATAACATGCATAAATTAAAGGTCATATATTTTAAGTGTGTAGCTTAATGAATTTTCCCAAACTAAATACATCCAAGTAACCAGCACCCAGATCATGAAACAGAATATTGTCAGCACCCTAGAAACCCCCTCAGAACGGCCTTCTGGTCATTAACCCTGCAAAGGTGAACAACTACTCAGCTTTTGCACCTTCTATAAGCACAGTCATAGCATGTACCTGCTTGTGTCTGATTTCTGTCACCCAACCTTTTGTTTGTAAGACTCCACCATATTGTTGTGTATAGTTGTGGTTCATTCATTTGCATTCTGAATAGTTTTCCAGTGTGAATGTATCATAATTCATTTATTCATCCTTCTGTTGATATACATTTGGGTAGTTTCCAGTTTGGGGATATTACCAACTCTGACTGCTGTTATGAACATTTGAGTACATATTTTTGGCACACAGTGTATGTTTTCCTGTGAGGTATATACCTAGGAGGAGAATGGTTGGGTCATAGGGTCTAGCCTATTTTTATACTATTCTGACCCTTGCTCATTTTGCTTTCCTCCTGAGGGTATTCCCATACATGCCATTTTCTCTTCCTGGTGCATCTTCCCCCTCACCCTTAACCTGGCTAATCCCCACTTGTCAGCTGATGGGGCAAATGAAGCTGTTCAGAGGAACCTTATGGTGCCCTTACTACGACAAGCCCCATGTTGATTTGCTATTTCCTAAATTCCCACTGATAAAGAATAGGTTTGTTTTCACGGCCTGGGATAGAGCTAGATCTACAGGCAGGAGTCAAGTAGCCCTTGTATGAACTCTTATGTGTGTGGGGAGGTGGGGGGAGCAATCTGGACCTGGCTCATGGGTTTTACAAATAGTCTTCAAAGTAGAGCTTGTTTCTAAATGATGTAAGCTGGATTTGCTCTAAGGGAGATTGCCTCCAACCCCCTTCCTCCAACTTCTTCCTCTTCTCTTAGGACACTTCTCTTTCTTCTTTTCATCCCTTCTCTGAATTATAACAGCTGGGCCCCCACCAAGCTTGCAAGTATTGGCAGGCCACTCCACAGATCATGGCCAGCTTCCGTTTCTTCTTGGCATTAGGACACTAATCTATAAAAAGATATTAACATTTAAATAGCTCTTTCATGTGTATAGGAACCAAAATGCAATTTCAGAAACCTCTTTTCAGAATTATACCCCAACTTCACTTTAATAGCAACAACAATAAAAACACACTATATAAATGTTAAATAACATACGGGTTTTTAAACTCTTTTCCTTTATTACAGATTATAAACCAAGGGAAAAAAGTTTAAATAAGTTGCCAAATTCACACAGCTATTAAATACAAGAGTCAAATTCCAATCAAGGATGTATGGTTCCAGCCACTGTCATCTGAGATAGGAGTCAACAACATTTCTAAGTCCCTTTCCCTGAGCTTTCCACCAGATCGCCCCAGTTATACATTGGTAACCTGGATAATAAGAAAGAGCTGACTCAGTCTACTGCCTTTTTTTAAAGCTGTCACACTTTTTTTAACTTCCCAATCAGTGGCTTCCATACTATGAAGGTGTCATTCTTCTATGGCCAGTAACGGTAAAGAAAGAATCAATGTCTTGGAGGAGGATGAAGCCACAGTCAAAACAGGTTTGTGGTAAGTAGTGTTTTTCTCTTTTATGGAAAAATATAGGTATTAGGTTAATAAATTAAACTATGTATATATTTAGAATCCATTGCATATGTATAATATTTATTAAAGTGCTGAAAATTTATTATTTTTTAATCAAACATAAATCCATCAAAGGTAATGGAGAGAATAAAGGATTCTTCAGAAGAATAAAAGATTCAGGACATACTGCCCAAGATGTGTTTTTGTGTTTATAGCTTAGGAATCTGTTTGATTGATTTACTGGTTCTTTTAAAAAGGTGGAGTACAGGGAGAGCTTTTCCTTCTTCCCTATCTTGAAGGGTGTATACTCACCTCCCAACTGGCATAAGCCTACTAACCCATAATTTGACTGTCTACTCAATTCTAGTCTTCCACCAAAAATAAACCAAAAAGTTCATTTCTAAACCATTTTGGTGAGATTTTCCATGTCATATACATGTTTTTTAGGTCACATCCAAAGTTCTCTTATTTCTATATACCCCTCACAGACTTTAGAAAAAAGAAAAACTTACCCATCTCAAATTTAGGATTTTGATAATAGTCTGCTACAAGGAAATGATTAATTTATCAACAAAGAAGGAAGTACTGGCTCACCAAATTGAGAATTTCTTTTCATTAATGAATAGATTTAAACAACCATCACAGAATTTGACACATGGTGGGCCTTCAACGACAGTTTCCCTCACCTCTCCTGTTATAAATTAATGCATTCATTCACTCAATCACTCATTTATTTGTTTGTTTCTTTGTTATTCCATTCAACATTCACTGGGCACTTAATGTATACCTGTCAGTCCCTGTATCAGTCCCTCTTGAGATAAAGAGATGAGTTGGAGTTTTTAATCTCATCATTTCTTTCGATAATTATTTTTGCTGTACACAGTTTCTCTCCTTGAAGCAGCCAAATAGAGTTGAACTTTTCCAAATTGATAATGGGCCCATCCAGCTCTTGAGTTTAGTCTGGTCAGTAAATGCATCACAAATCTTTTCTTAGAATACCGGCCTGTCTTAGAGCGTGGTGTCAATCTCATACCCCCAAATCAAAAGAGCACACAAGAAACTGAATATAGGAAACCAAATATAAATGACAAAAAAAAAGTAAAACCAAGAAAAGGATGCATTAGTCACTGAAAGGGGGGAAGAGGAGTCCTTCATTATTCCACAAATATATGTTGATCTCTTACTATGTGTCAGTTATAAGTCCTGGGGAGACAGCAGTGAGCAAAGATGAAGATTTCTGTCCTCATTGGCTTTACAACCGGAACAAGCCCTGAACACATCCTATTTGCTCGATCTTTACATATAATTCCACCTGTCCTCCCCTCTCCCAACAATCTATCTGAAGTTCAAATGGATCAAACAGCTACAAGGCAGCAGAGCTAGACTCTGAATCTAAACAATGATCTGTCTAACCGTGGGGCTGATTTGACAGCTGGTCTGGGAAGTTAAGACAGTCAAACTCTGTCCTCCCTCTACCATTTCCTGCGTTGGTGGCCTTTGTTAGCAAATACCTGTTTGAAACCAGAGCAAGACCAGATAGCTACTGGTGGTGTCTTTCGGCTCCAAGAAATGTTATTTGTGAATAAAAGTTAAAGGCATTTCCTAAAGGCCTTCCCTAGAGGGTGCTGTGGGGATGCCTGCCCTACTAGCCTAATTATGGGACCAATGTCTGTCTCAGAGACAAGCTAAGAGGTGTCACAGCTGCTGAACTTACCCCTCTGTAGCTTGCCCTCCACTGTTCACAAATGTGTCATGATTTTAAACCCTCCATGTTTGTGCACATTCCCCAGTCTAGAAACCCACCTTCCCCATCCATGGCCCTAACTTCTGTGTCTATTAAATCTAATTGTTCTTCAGGGCCAGGCAAGGCCCTCCTCCACAAAATCATCTTCTTAGTCTGTCTTGCTTAGACCCTTTTCTTGGGCCCCCTCCCCCAAATTTCTTTCTGTTTTGAAATGCATCAGGGTTGTGTTCCTATATGTCTACCCCACCTGACTGAGAGCCCCCGAGGGCAAAAACATGTCTCATTTCTCTTTCTTTTCTTAGGCTCTGGGTCTGGGTCTGATACAAATTCATTGCTAACCTTATTTTTTATTAAATGAAGGAACAAATTAATCAACTTTGATTTGTGGGGAAATGAATAAATGATTGAATAAGTAAATAAGTGATTGAAGGAGTGAATGAGGAGTGGAAATGCCATTTGAGGCAAGGGGAGATTTTACAATGATGAGCTACATCAACCCTTAGTAACAGTGGGGAGAAGGGCATTTGCTCTGAGTGGTCACTTTCTGAATTGAAGGCCTAAACTGTTATAGATCCATAGTCCTTTAGGCACAATTCCCAAACTCAAAAACTCTGAAAATCACAAATTTTAGCATAATTCATTTGGTGACATGAAATTATGGGTAGTGTTTACTGACCCCACTTAGTGGAAAATAGTTGTATGTTTTTCTGCAGAAATGCTTCCACATTTGATTGGGGGTGACTCCCAGATCCTCCTGAGGTGTTACTTAATATGAAATATATGGACAGTATTGTTTTTATAAAATCTAAAGCTGGTTTCTGAAACACATCAGGCCCCAAAAAGTACAGACAAGGGACTGCATGTGAGTCTCCCCTATATTCAGGAGCCAAGGAACCAAAGCCCAGTGGATGCCCAAAGAGGTTCCAAGAAGGATGGATGGAAAATCTAGTACCATCTCTAGAAGTGGATGTCAGGAGAGAAAGAAGAAAATAGAAGCCCAAACCAGAGTACTTCCCTCCTGTGGACTAGATTCCATCCCAGGGGACATGGGTGCATGTGGAGATCTCCTTAGATCACTAACAAGAAATGGCTGTCCCCAAACCCTGGCTTCCAGGTGACCACCATGGCCAGTTCCTCATAAGGCCCCATACCCGCATCACTATGCTGGGCTTGCTGGCCTTCAAATGTTAACTTATTATTAATCACAATAATGAAAGCTGTGTCCTGCAAATGCTTTCAGTTTGCACTGTATCTTAAGTGTCCATTCCTCCAGTGCCTCGCTCAGTGAGTGACATAGAATAAATAATAAATGGACTCAATAAATTTTTAACGAATGTATACAATATCTTATTCTTCATAATGTGTTTTTATATGCATTGTCTCATTTAATCCTCAAAATGACCCTGTGAGTCAACCAAGTGAAATGAGTCC
Source organism: Monodon monoceros (assembly GCF_005190385.1). Classification (NCBI taxonomy): domain Eukaryota; kingdom Metazoa; phylum Chordata; class Mammalia; order Artiodactyla; family Monodontidae; genus Monodon; species Monodon monoceros. The sequence continues at coordinate 101,052,168 of NW_021703772.1, read as the reverse complement.
CAGGGAGGTTAAGGTATTTGTCCAAGATGACAGCAAGCAAATGGTTCTGCTGGGACTTGCACCAAAGTTGTCTGGTAAAAATCCTCCTCTCTTTTTGGAGCATTACTGTGCTTCCTTCCTATGTCAACTGAACCCTCAGAAACAAAGATGGTCTGGTAAAAATACTTGGTCACAGGAAAGACCTGGGAATAAGAGAAACCACTGATACACTATTAGCAGGTGTCTCGTGGACTTCAGGTAGAGCCATCGGGAGATAATGCCTTTGCCTGTGTATATCCTCTAGGGAAGTTAATTTGGTGAGAAATCCAGGACTTTTGGGAGAAGGGGGTGCCAAGAATGCATAGACAGAGGTCACAGAGGAGCCAAAGCTTGTTCCAGGGCATCCTAGATCCCAGCACTGCTGTACCCGTTTTTTGCCCGTGTCTGAACTGACCTCAAGACCAATGAAGGGATGGGGTCTTTTGAAGGTTAATGGAGGAAACAGGAACTACTTGACAAGGAAACAGATGGTACCAGTGCCCACCTCATGTAATGAAAAGATGAACTTACTGCAAAACAAGAACTCCATAAATGTCTTTGGTAGAGGAACTTGCCCAAGGTAAGGACGCCACCTCCCTCTGTGAGAACAAGTCTGTAAAGGAGGTACTAACCTCGCATGCAGTCATCCCAACTCTCCTCCAAGTGAAGGGAAGGATGATTCAGCCTGGTACCCATCCCTCCTCTGTGGCCTCTGTCTGACCTCTGGAGAACAGATACTGGGTCTGAAGGGAATGAAGTGTGGTGAGCAGAGAAGGGCTCAGTGTCCTGTGATCCTGCATATTCCTCAGCATTAAGCAGGGTCCTGGGAGCCACCCCTGCCCTGCGATTCCCCACACCAGGGAAGGGAGCAGGTATTCCACACTTAGTATGGCTTTGTTTCCAGTGACTCACATGGACCCATTCTTCCGTCCCTTCCCCACTCTGAACAGCTCAAAAGCTGGTCAGATACATGTTATGCGAATTTCAGGCCAGTCCTCTAACTCCCTGATGGCAGAGAAACCAGAAAACTGAGAAACCAGGTTAGGCCTCAGCCTCTATCTCATCTTTTACTCCTGGTCTAGCCCAGGCCATCCATCAGGAAACACTTCACGGGATCTTCTTGTTTCCCCTCTATTTACAGATTCCTTGTGGTCTTTATCCCGAAACGCTGGATCATGTTTGCCTGTTGGTGCCCTGCTCACCTCAGGGCTGTGTGCTTTAGAGACATAGGTTTTGTGAAGGACATTATATAATAATAAAGGGATCGATACAAGAAAAATTACTATGCTAGTTAACATATACACAACCAATACAGAAGCACTTAAATATATGAAGCAAATTCTAACAGATGTAAAGGGAGAAATTGACAATAACACAACAGTAGTTGGGGGCTTTAACACACCCCACTGACATCAATGGACAGATCATCCGGACAGAAAATCAATAAGGCAACAATGGTCTTAAATGACACAATAGGGCAGTTGGACTTAGTAGGTATCTACAGGACACTACATCCAAAACCAGTAGAATACACATGCTTTTCAAGTGCACATGGAACATTCTCCAGGATAGATCACATACTAGACTACACACTAAACCTCAACAAATTTAAGAGGGTAGAAATTAGGAGTTAGTGAATGCTGGAATCACCTGCTCTCCCAGAGAGTTTGTTAAATGCAGATCCTCTGGTCTATTCTAGACTCACTAAACCAGGATGTTGGGATGGGGGATGGATTCCAGGAATCAGTGTTTTAACAAGCTCCCCAGAAGATTCTGATGCAGACACATAGAACATTCTTTGAGAAACACCTTTATAGGCTTTGGGAGTCAAGCCTAAGTTAAACCTTAGCCCCATTGGGTAACCTTGGATGAATTAATTCCTCTGAGTCTCTGGTTCTTCATATAAAATGAGGCTAATAATATCGACTTTGTATGATATGTGGATTAAAGAGAACATGTATATACATTGTCCAACAGATAGTTGGCAATAAATAGCAGCTGTAACAAGCCTGAGCTGTGGATCAGTTTGCCTGGCCCAGTGTCCTTCCTCATTCCCTTGATCTTGCAGTGGCTCCCAAGTGCTCAACTCTGTTTCCACTTTTTAACTCAGTGAGCAGAGCTCATATATCTGTGGTAGACAGAATAACACCCCCTTCCTAAATGTCCATGTCCTAATCCACAGAACTGAGGGAATCAAAGCTTAGATGGAATTAAAGTGGCTAATCAGCCAATCTTAAGATAGGAAATTACCCTGGACTATCTGGGTGGGCCCAATTTAATCACAGGGTCATTTAAAGTGGAAGAAGGGGACAAAAGAGGCCAGGGTGATGCAATGTCCAGCAACAGAAGGACTCAGCCCACTGTTGCTGGCTTTGATGTTGGAGGAAGGCGGCCAGGTGCCAGGGAATGCAGGAGCCTTTAGAAGCTGGAAAAGGCAAGGAAACCAATTCTCCCTGGAGCCTCCAGAAAAGAATACAGCCTTGCCAACACCTGGATTTTAGCCCAGTGAGACCCACATCATAGTTCTGACCTATATAACAGTAATACAATAAATCTGTATTGTTTTGAGCCACTAAGTGTGTGACAGCAGTCATAGGAAACTAACAGTACCAAAGACTGGACTGCTAGGTTCTGAAAATCTCACTCTGTTCCCTGTTTAATGACTTTGTGGTGGCATCAGTGTTTATACCATCTTTGGGGTCCAAATGACACAAATGGGGTTTCTAGATGATTTTCTATCCTACCAGCTAATAATACTACTAATAATCAAAATGGCTAAGATGTATTGAGTGCTTGCTATGTGCTGAGTTTTTTATATCTCATTTAATTATCAAAACCATCTCTGCAATTTATTCTACTATCAAACCAATTTTACATGGGGAAAAAGGCTAGGAGAAGTACTCAGTCCAAGGTCACACACTAGTAAGAATCAGAGCCTGCATTTAAAGCCAGGTTTGCTGTGCCCAGAGCCCAAGCCCCTAACTATATCATTAACAGCCTAGTTCTGTCCTGTGGCCAATGGAAGAGGGAGTGTGTTCTCATGAAATCTCAGGTTGAACTACCTGCTAAACTTACCCATACATGAAAAGCTGTCTCCCACTAGCCTGGCAGCTTCCTGGTAAAAGCTGGGAGGGCTAGATGGAATGGGAGAGTACTTTGGAGTCATGCTCTTGCCATGGTTGGTGGCATCAGCAAGAGAGAAAAGTTCAGAGACTTAACTGTAGAATTCCACAGCCAGGCACACGGGCAGTCATACTTAGGTTGTCCCAAGTGTTCTGTAAAAGATGCGGGACTATTAAGGCTGGGGCCCAGACTCTTTACCAGCCACTGATAGGCTCTGTGACCTTAAGCGAGATTCCTGACCTCTTTCCATCTGGTCTGAAAATGGGGCCAATTGTACCAACACTTCCCCATCTCACCTGGCTGCTGTGGCAATCCAATGAGATCATGTTTGTGGGCATGCTTTGGGAATTACAGAAGCATCACACCCTTAAAGAGTCCTATGATCACTATTATTTAATTTTTATAACTCGAGGTGAATGTGGCTCATTATTGCTGTGATTCGTAATAATTATTATATTAAACCACACCAGAGAGGAGAATGTTCTCTCAGTGGCTTCTTCAGCAGCATCTGTGGAGTAAGCATTTCTCAAAAAAATGTTTTAAAAAAAATCAAGAAAGCTGTAATGTTCTGACACATCATTGTGCAGAATGTGCTTTGTTTCTTTGTTTTGTTTTGTTTTGTTTTGTTCATTTTTAAAAGAGAAAGTTCAAAAGGACGACACCTTGAACATTAGGTTAAGATTTGCTTCTGCTCAAAAAGGATTTTAAGTGAAAATGCCCTTTCCAAAAATGCTTTTTCATCAGGAACATGGAATCAAGCTTGGCCATGGCCCCTGGGGTGATTCCAATGAGAAGTGAAGGGCAGACACACCTTAGAGACTAAGGTAAAATGTACCCAGGGAGCACCCCACGCAGAAGAGGGATCACCACTACCCAGAGAGTGCAGGGCCATTGCCAACTGTCCTAGAGTAACCAGGAGTCCCTTGGATCCACGGAAAAACCCCAGACCCTAGGAAGAGTGGTCCTCTACCCAGAGATGGAGTCGCTCCCCACCAGGTGGAGGCCAGTCTCTCCTAGAGATTCACTCTGCTTGACTCTGCCACCACTGTTAATTCAGAACTGTGGGTAGATCACCTGCTTCTCATAGGCCATTACTTGTTAACACATTGGGTCACAGTGGTCTTCAGGGCCCTGGGGCAAATTATTGGAAAAGATTCAAGACCATTGTTCCTTCTTTCCTCCACTTATTTTTCCCCCCTTTCCTTCCCTCCTTCTCTCCCTCTCTAATTTCCTTTCATTAGTTGGCAACATTTAATGAAAACATACCATAATAATTATAATACCAGATGCTGGGCACAGATGAGTTAAGTACCATTCTAACTCTCAAGGAATGCACAGACTAGCATGGAGTCCAACATGTAGACACGTGGTACCATTTAGCGGCTTCATTGTTTTCACAGTGGCAGGTGCCAAGTGCAGAAGAGAAGGAGGTGTTGTGCCTACCTGCCTGTATGGAGAGTCCTCAGCAACTTTGTGAAGTAATATGCAAAACAAGGGGTAGGCAAAATACAAGCATTGGGTCAGACTCGTTGGATTCAAGTCTCGGGTCTGCCCACTCCCTCACTTGCTATATGACCTGGAGTCTCAGTGACCACGACAGTGACAAGAAGGTTATGCCCAAGTCATGATGCTGTTGCAAAGGGCCTACTACAGTGCTTCACACAGCAGAGTGATACCAGCTAGTACCTATCCAGATAGTGACTCCCAGGTGGCACACCTGTTGATGCAGATTCAAAATCACGTGACTGTGATTGACTCCTTGCAGCTGCACAGGCTTGCCCCCATCCTTTCACAAACCTTGCAACCATGCAACTCCACATGAGATTGGATTGGGCCTAATGACCTCTCCTCTATCACTGTCACTGCCAGGAATGGTAGTAATAATAGTATTAATAGCATAGTAGTGAAAACACTCCTCAGCCTCATCTCCCTCAACTGTTACAAACTAATATTTGGAGGCAAGTGTCTCCTATTTCTCTGTACTTCACCAATACAGTGCCTGTACAAATGTTACATTACCTGTGTGTCCTTGGATTCAAGAACCTCATAAACATTTATAATGAGTGTGTGCATGTTTTCCACCAAGATTTCTTTGGGCAGCTTTTAGTGACTCATCAACAGAATCCCATAAATTCAAAATTAAAATCTGAGTTTAATTCAAACTAAAAGAACTAACAGATTTTTAAAACTCTAATACAAATTCTAATGTTGATGAATGTGTGGAGAAATGAGTACCCTTGTGTACTACTGGTGGGAGTAGGTTTGGTACAACCTTTCTGGACAGCAGTTTGGTGATGTGTATCAGAAGCATTACCTATGTTTTTACCTTAAACTTAAAAAATTAAATTTTAATTTAAATTTTACCAGTGATACTACCTGTAAAAATTTTTATCCTAATAATCATGAATGTGCAAAAAGATTTGTCTTCAAGTATGCTTATTTCATGATTCTTTATAACAGAGAAAATTTGGAAACAACATAAATGTACAATAATAAATTCTTTGTACAATGAATTTTTGTACAATAAAAATGTACAAAAATAAATAAAATATAAAAAAATTTAATAAATATTAAATACATTGATTTAATAAAAAATGAAATTTACTTGCAACCATTACTTGTAGAGGAGTATGTAACAATACAGAAAGTGTTTATGGGGACTTCCCTGGTGGTGCAGTGGTTAAGAATCCATCTGCCAATGCAGGGGACATGGGTTCAAACCCTGGTCCAGGAAGATCCCACATGCCGCAGAGCAACTAAGCCCGTGCACCACAACTACTGAGCCTGCACTCTAGAGGCAGCTAGCCACAACTACTGAGTCCACATGCCACAACTACTGAAGCCCACGTGCCTTAGGGCCTGAGTGCCACAACTACTGAGCCCGTGTGCTGCAACTACTGAAGCCCACACGCCTAGAGCACGTGCTCTGCAACGAGAAGCCACCACAATTGCCCATGCACCGCAATGAAGAGTAGCGCCCACTCGCCACAACTAGAGAAAGCCCGCGCATAGCAATGAAGACTCAATGCAGCCAAAAACTAAATTAAAAAAAAAATTTTAAGTGTTTATGATATATTAGAGGATGTAAAATATTTTTTAAAACTGTATAGTCTAAACGAATTTTGTAAACTGAAAAAAAATGCTTAAAAAAGAGACTAGACCTATCTAATCCCAAATATTAGTAGTACTTATCTCCAAATTGTGAGATTACTAATAATTTGTGTGTGTGCCTTCCTACACTTTTCAAATTTTCCATAACCAATGTCTTGCACGGTGAAAAAAGAAAAACAAAACAATTTAAATCTAAAGTTTAAAATTTCGGAGGTTTAAATTCAAATGATCACTTTGTTATGTGTCCTAAGATAAACTACTTAACCATTCTAAATTTCATTTTTTTCCGTCTATAGAAAGTAGGTAATTATACCTACCTTATAAGGTTGTAGGAGGTTATATTAGATAATACATGTAAAGGGCTGTGCATATAACATGAACCCAATAAATTTATATTCCTCTCACTTCTTCTTCCAGGAGTTCACTAACAATGTTTAATGCTTAATGCAGGAGGTAGGATCAGAGCTTTGGTAGGGTCTTAGTTTAGGCCTGAAGTTAAACCTGGTGTGATGACAGGAGAGAGGAAGGTATATGATGGGAGAGCATAAGAAAAGGCATGGAAACACACAGAACAAGTAACCTGGGCACTGTTTCTTTGCTCTGCTTCTCCCCCTACTCTATTGAGCAGGTCCTAGATGTTGTCTCAGTGCTGACTCCTCATCTTTAGCAATTCTGCTGAAAAAAATTTTTTCACTCCCATACTTGTTATCTGTGTAACAAATTACTCCAAGATTGAATGGCTTAAAATGGCAATCAGCATTTATTATCTCATATAGTTTCTGTGGGTCAGAAATGAGAGAGCAGCTTAGTTGGCTGGTTCTGGCATGGGAATCTCTCCTGAGGTTGCACTCAAGATATAAGCCAGGGCTGCTGTTTCTGAAGGCTTGAGGATCTGATTCCAAGATGGCTCATGCATATGGTTGGCAAGTTGGTACTGGCTGTTGATAGGAACTCCCAGTTCTTCCCCATGTGGACCCCTCCACAGAGTTGCTTGAGTGTCCTCATGACATGGTGGTGGGCTTTCCCCAGAGTGAGTGATCAAAGAAAGACCAAGGAAGAAGCTGCAATACCTTTTTTGAACTAACCCTGGAAGTCACACTATAGTTCCACAATGTTCTATACTGGTCAGCTCTATTCAATGTGAAAAGGGACCACACTGGGGTACATGTGTATTCGGAGGCAACAATCTTTTGGACCTTCTTGGAGGCTGGCTACCACAGTTACATTTATAGTCTCTCTGCTTGGAATACTCTTCCCCCAGGTGTCAGCACAGCTTACACTTTCACTCCCTCCAGGTCTCTGCTCAAAAGTCACTGTACTGGAGAGGCTTCCCCTGAACTCCCTCCCAGAATGGAATCCCTCTCACCATTCTCACTCTCTCTCCTCTTACCCAGTTCTATTTTTCCTTAGAGTACTTATAACATCTAACATGCTACATACTATTTGTTTGCAATCTGTTCCCCCACTGTTTCCCCCTCCCTAGTAGAATATAAGCATCATGAAAGGTTTGCCATGATTTCTCCTGGTACCCAGGAGGAGCTCAGTAAACAAATGAATGAGGCATGACATCACCTGATATTTCTGGTACTTTCGTTGAAGTGGTGTTCATATCACCCACAGACACATCAATAATTCCCTCTTTGGTGCCACCACCCTAGCTTGTAAATCCTTCTAAAACTGGTGGATCTAGCTTTCTGAATGTGATCTTCTTGCTTTACACCCCTCCCAACCCAGCCTCCTGAGCCCTCCTTGCCTGCCCTGCCTCTCCTAGTACTTAGCCTTCTCTATCCAGACTTCCCCCTTCCCTGGCTGCCTCAGTGTCCTTCCCTTGACATCCACACTGTTGAGGCTTCCTTATTCTTGGCCTTACCTCCTAAATGCCTACAGAAAACGATAACAACTAAGAAGCATACATGCCCCCACTCCTCCCATACCCATGGCAAATATTGCTAAGAGATCAGGCCATCTCTGACTATATCTGGGCCAACAAGCTAATGACACTTTGCCAGGAAGATAATTGGTCTCTGTTGCTTAACACACTGTCAATTCTAGTAGCAGGCTCTGTAACAGGGAAATCATAGAGATATTTGAATGTGGGAGGGACAAATGATACAACGTAAGTAATGTATGCTAAACACCAAGCATTGGCCTTAAGAAACTAACGTGGAGATACCTCTAACATTTAATCTCCCTAGCTATCTGCAAGGAAGTAACTATTAGTATATCTATTTTACAAACGAGGAAACTGGGGCTCAGAGAGGTAAATAACTTACACAGGATCCCTTAGCTAAGAATTGGTACAACTGGTCCAAATTCAGGCAGTCGGGTCTGGAATCTTCTCTTCAACCATTATGATATTGTCTTAAGGTCTTCAATAACCAACTGGCTTCATGGGGTCTTAGGAATAAATGTCTAGTTGTCGGGCCTAACTAAGAGTCCCCAGGAAATTTTCTCTGTCTGAAATTGCACCCAGAGAGCTCTCACTCACCCTTAGAGATCCAATTCACTTCTTACCACCTCTACAAAGTTTTCATTGATATATTTATGCCAGCACTGCTTGGACATCATACTATTATTTAAATTACCAGCCTGAAGTGCAAACCCATGTTTTCTTGTAGGTTTTCTTTACTGCATCATGACTGTATAACTTTCTCATTTCTTACTCCTCATAGTTTAGCAAAGTATCTGGCCTACGATAAACTAGGTAAATAAATAAGCATCTCTATTTCCACGATATGCTTTCCCAGGCTATTTTCAAAACCTAACATTCAAATATATATTATATTCAAATATATATTATATATATATATAACTGAGTTACTTTGCCATACAGAAGAAATTAACACAACATTGTAAATCAACTATACTTCAATCAAATTTTTTTTTAAAGATAAGCTAAGTTGTACATTTTTTATTGACTGGGTATTCTGGTCTTCAGTGGGTACTGTTATCATATCAAAATGAAGAAGTTGAGCAAAGGCTAGCTTCCCAGGAAATGCAGCATGGAAATCTTCTCTAGAAGTGCACTTCATGGAGAGTCATAGCCCAGAGAATGAGTGTGAGTGCACTCCAGTTCTGTCCTAGGAAAGTAATGAGACACTGTATTTAAATATCACTCACCATGGCATCGCCAGGCAGAGTTTCCCTACTACTGAGCTTATGACTCCCCTGCCTCCAGCCCTTCTAGTCGCTTTGCTAAAAGGAGGTTTAGAAAATCTCTGGGAAGTCACAAAACTGACATGGCAGCAAGAAATCTGTGTTAACTTCCACCAGCTCTTTCTAACCACAGGGCTCTGCCGAGCTCAGAAGTGCTCATGGGCTTGCCAGGAGAGCTGGACAGACACGGTAATGCAATGGGAAAGCTGTGAAGGGTGAGAGTTACATTCTTCTAAAAAGTGGGAAAAGCTTCCAGACTTACTAAAAGAAGGTAGACTTAAAGCATAAATGGGGGCTTTCCTGGTGGCGCAGTGGTTGAGAGTCCGTCTGCAGATGCAGGGGACGCAGGTTCGTGCCCCGGTCCGGGAAGATCCCACATGCCGCGGAGAGGCTGGGCCCGTGAGCCATGGCCGCTGTGCCTACGCATCCAGAGCCTGTGCTCCGCAACGGGAGAGGCCACAACAGTGAGAGGCCTGCGTATGGCAAAAAAAAAAAAAAAAAAAGCATAAATGAGTATGGAATTAGTGCCAACCTGCCCAGGATGTGTCATCAGGTGGCGTGATGTGGTGTTCTTTAAGTTGACACCTATGTGAAATAAAAATTGCTGTAACCTGGGGGACAAGAAATGTGACCTTCCATAAGGCCTTCCTCATTTCAGGACCTTGGTTTCTTCCCTGTAATATGAAGGGAGTGGAGCATGTGAGGAAACATTCCAATCTTAGTGAGGGTGTATAGAATGTGAAGTCAGTCATTCATGATGTCAGAGTGTAATTCCTATTGTAGCCCTTACTCCAGTTTGACAGTGGTCTGTGTCTCTCTGCTCCAGGATGTATGCTTGACTCACCTCTGTATGTAGTCCTCATTGTACATTGAACAGTGTTTGACATAAGATAGGTGCTTGGTAGGTGAACAATGAATTGCTTAGAGTGAACTGAAATCTACTTTGAACCATTTTTTCCATTCAGACACCCCACCATATTTTGGGTTGGACCAAAATATTTTTACTAACATAAGCTGGCTCTGAATCATGATGGGAAAATATGGAGAGGGATCTGTTTTCTGGATCTGTCCAGAAATATAGGGATAAATTGAGCACTGAGTACCTAGTTCACTTAAGGTATCTCTCCAGTAAACGGTAGAACAAAATAAAGAACAGTTCTGTCAGACTCTGAAATCTGTAGTTTTCTACTAAACAAGGGGGATATTCTTCCATAGTCATAGAAAGTCCAATGTTCTGTGTGTAAATACAGTCTACAGACACAATTTAAAGATGCTTAATACTTGAGTGACCCTAAAAATGAGTTCTCCATTAAAATGTAGACGGGGATTTGGCAATACCAAGATTATGATGGGGAACACAACTTTGGAATCCCAAAGAACTTTCTTACCTGTCATCAGTGTGAATAAAATGGGCCAGCCATGTCCTATACTTGTTCTACACTTTCTCTAGTCCCCCTTGTGATACAAAAAAGGAGACGAGATGGACAGCCTTCCCCATAACTATTTATCAGCAGTATGTCAGCATAAGGAACTGTGGACTCTCTGCAGATTTTTCTGTAAAGGTAAGGCTCCTCAGGATAATGGGAAGGCATGATGAGCTATGCTGGCTGTAGTAAGCAAGGACATTGTGTTGAGGTATGAGGACCCTAAAGCTATGAGATCTGACATCCTTGTTAGCACAGAAATTTGACCTAGAGCAATGATTTCCAACATTTTAAAAGTCACAGTGCCTTTTTCAAATAAAATCTTAATGGAACCCCAATATATAAAACAGATACAAACAGACCTGATTGAAACTAAGATGGGAGGCCCGTGGCTCCACCTTCTCATTTGTTCCCTCCCTTCCGAGACATCTCAAGACATTTCCCTGGAAACCTAGGGCTTCACAGAACTCAGTATGAAAATCTCTGGCCCAAAAGAAACATCTCTGTGACTTTTTTCCACATCAATACCTAATTCTCTAAAATTAGAGATGGTAGTTTTATTGTTTGGGTAAACAAATTGATATCAGTATGGAAAAACATCATACTTAAAAATGGACTAAGCCTTTTCCGCTTATTGAAAGAGGACAATGTGAAATACTGCTCAAAATTTTTTTAATCGTTGCAAAATTCCTGATGATATTTTCTGGTGACCAACAGTCTAAAGGTCTAAGGGAGACACAACAGTGTCAGCTTAGCTGAAGCATACACGGAGGACAGAAGAGTCCCTTGGCATCCAGCCATCTCTCTGCCCAATATTCAACAGGAGGGCAGCATAGAAAGCAATCTAGTAGAGTGTTGACAGAATTAATCAGGCTCTATTTTCCAGTTTTCTTTTGCTCCCTGGGCTAAGAAATTAGAAGGCTCTGGCTGAATCAGCTACACTTTGGGATTTCCCCAGAAACACACTTTTCCTGGGGAAATAAAGCTAATGAAAGGAGAGGTTGACAATGTTTGATTTCCTCAAAGCCCACTGCCTGATTTTATGTGAACTGTCTGATTTATTTTAGACCTTTAAGTCCATAGCTTAGTGACACTACATTGCTCAGAGAAGACAGAGAAAAACATTTGTGAATAAATCAAAAAGTCATAGTACTGTACCTTGCACATGGATGGCACTCATCTAATGTCAAAGCCCTTCCACAGATTATTTCAATACATAGTAATAAATATCTACCATTTAGTCAAGTCTGTCTCTAATCCTTATCATAATAGGTGAGTTAGATATTATCCCTCAATTTTACAGAAGTGGAAACTGAGCCAGCACAAGAATAAATCACTTGCCCATAAATGACAGATTTCCATTTTGAATTCAGGACTCTTGGACATCTAATCCCTGAGTCTGACTGCCTCTCCAGGCTTCTCTTCCAAATCTCAGTTCTTCTCAGGCATGATGCAGTATTATAAAATTACCTCAAGAGCTGGGAATGTGGTCCTAGTCAAGACAAATTCTCTTCAAACAAGACGACTGGAGAAGTGTGTTGATCTTCAGAACTCAGGGTAGAGAGCCGGCATGATTCTCTCTCAGAGATGGGGAGATGGGCCAGTTTAATCTTTCTGGGTATTGGGGGAATATTGTAGTCTCCATAAACATGAAGGAGTTTGTCTGTTATCCTAAAGGCAAAAGGGAGGAACTGAATCTTCTGTAATATTTTACAGAGGTGGGATTGAAGGTCCAGAAAGGCTTAGCATCTTGTCCAAGATCACTGGTCTCAACCCTGGCCTCAGTATATGATTCACATTCCCTGCAGCATCAGCATCAACTGGTCAGAAATGCATAGTCTCAGGCCCAGACTCACTGAATCAGAAAATGGTTTGAACAAGATCCCCAGGTGATTCAAGGTGCATCAAAGCTTGAGAAGCACTGCTCTAAGGCATGTGTACTTTCCCGAATCCTGGGCCCCTGCCTGCTGTCAAATTCTGCATATTTGGGCTTCCTGCAAGTCAGAGGCAAATGGAGAGCAGGGGGGAATATGTGGTTTCCTTTAGGGGTGGTTGTCAACGCCCTCTGCTACAGGCTCCGCCCCACCAACCAAACAATTATCAGCTCCTGGGCAGGTGGAGCCCGGGTCCCCAGATTGGCCCACTCGTGGTACAATACACGTTTGCTTAATCACTGTTTCCAGAGGCACCTCATCAATCATCACCTCAAAGCACCCAGGAGAAAGAGGTCCTGGTCGATGAGCGCTAGGCGCTGAGAAGGACCGAGGCTCCGAGTCGCCGATAAGAGGGGCGCGTGGAGTTGGGATGAGGAAGGTCGGGACTAAGGAGCATTAGGAATTCACCCTGCTGCTCTGATTGTTAATTAAGTGACTCGTCTACTGGAGGACAGTCCTGCATGTTCCCCCAGGCATCTGTTAGTTCTTCGAAAACCACTACTGACAAAATGAGGTTTGCCCTTGGTACACAGATAATGAGACTGAGCTTGACAGGTGTGGCGCGATTAGAAAATTTCTACATGAAGCTCATTTTGCTAGCCACTCCACAGTAAACAGACTCATTAGAACTTGCAGGTCCCTGGAGGCAAAGCATGTTTGACATTATTAATTGGCTTTTCTGTATAAGGAGTCAAATAGATGAAAAGGTTTATCAAGCTGAAATAATTAATTTTGCCTGAATTCGCTGACAGTTCATTTCTCCTGTAAAAGACCATTTTAAGGTTCCCTTTTTTTTCAAATTTCAAAGTTCAAAAGACATAATAGTGGCAAAAGTGAAGCTTTTTAGTAAATTATAATTAAAGGGAATTTAATTAACTTAGACCTGGGGAAGGGGAAATAAAGGAATTGCTATCTGTGTCTATACAGAGGTCTAGATGGTTGAACATATCATGACTTAATAATGCATTAATTTTAATCTAATCAAAGCATAATAAAAGAGGTAATTATATGTTTAAAAATTACCAGGCTCCAATAGTGGGATTTTTAAACACTTAATACTCACCCAGTTTCTCGTTAGCAAAGTTATAATTGTTGTTCTCAGATTCTGCTTATTTAAAGATGGGGGTTACAGGCAAGAGGTTAATTGAATAAATCATTGTAAGAACCCATGTTGAAACTACGATGAACTACAAAGTTTGCAATTCCTGGCTGCAAAAGATTTTTTTCTTCCCTTTTTTCTCTATGTCTTTCTGTGTCTCTAAAAATAGCAAATTATTTCCATTCCTTTATATGTGCTTCTGAATCCTCCCACACCCACTCTTTGCTCCACAAAGCCAAAATCCATTTCACATGAGATTCTGAAAAGTTTTCCCTCATCTTCCAAATTCTACCACTTTCATCTCCAACAAGGCATTTTGTAGTTTCAGTGCGAGACTTCCCAGCCTTAAACAATGGATGATAAGGTGCCGGTATTGGGTGCTTGGTGAAAAGTATCATGATCTCTCCAAGTGGTCATAGAACAGTGGGGTTTTGATTTCTGTAAAGGCCAATGTGTCTGGACATTTCATTGATTAAAGACTGAGTTCTTAGAAATGTCTTAAAGGGTATAGCTGTTTTGCGGCAAAGAAGCATCTTGCCACATCAGCCAACATACTCATTTTGTAGTTCAAAGATGATCCAATATCTCCTAAATCTCTCTGACCCTGATGAAATAAAAACTGGTGTGAGGGGAGGAGAACTAGGTAGAGGAGTTATGGAGAGTGGTTCTTCCATACCTAGTAGTATGTTTTCAACAAGTTCCTCAGGCCTTCACCTCCTTCCATCACAGGCTGGGCTCAGGCAGCCTGAGTACATTCACCTAACCTTCCACAGCCCCTACTACATCCCATGGTGACTGGCCTCCTGAAAACCTACTGACAATATTGGTTCTTTTCAGCCTTTCATTGATGCTTTTCTAATCTAGAAATACCTGTTGGCTATCTTCATTAAACAGCAGGGCGTTTATGGAGTCTCCTTGTTTATTCCCCATCCTCAATTGGAGGCAAGAGCTTGGTTACCTGAGACTCACTCTTATATTCCTTCAAGTAGTGTCTTTAAAAAGTGATCCCATTCAAGGGAAAATTTACACAGAAATATTCACATCCTATTGCATTATTTTGCAAAATGCAAGTTCACTTCTGCCTTTTGCCAAAACATCCTTAGGTACACTCTTCAAATGAGGAAGGAGAGAGGTAGGGCACATATAGTGGCCACTTTACACGTACCATCTCAGTTCTCAGAACAACCAAGTGAGATCATCCCCATATTAGAGGTAAGACAATTGAGGCTCAGAGGTAGGAAGAAAGTTCCTTAAGTTCACACACTTAAGCAGAGCTGCTCTGCCTGACCTCAGGCCCTTATAATTTCCATTAGAAAGGAGTAACCCAAAAAGTAACAGACATCAGACTCCCAAACTGTAAACACTTGTAACATTTACCAAAGAGTTAACATTTGGGGTAAGAAATGTCATAACCCAAAAAGCAAATATCTACTTCCTTGTACAAAGGAATACTCAAAAAGACATATTAAAAAAAAAATCCTGGGAAACTTGAGACCTTCCGGTGCAACAATCACAAACTTACTGTTGATCATATTTCCCACTCCTGCTTCCTTATATTAGTTCCTTAATTAAGCACATATTAATGGCCAGAGACCATCGTGATTGAATAAAGGGTTGGACATGAGTGGGGCAGGAAGCGGGAGGAGGTTATATGTGCCAAGATTCAGGGCTTGTGCTGTCATCACTCACCAGCACGTTTGCTTCTGAAGTCAATACGTTGTTCCATTTGAAACACACTTAAAGAAAACACGAACTGATTTATTTACAATTCTGAACTACTTATCAAACAGTAATGATCAGTGCCTGGTAAAACACAGGCTGAAAATATGCCATGCAATGCTTAGTCATTCTGCTAATGGAACTAATATTTCTCCTCTATGCCTCTCGTTTTCTCATTCTACTCTCCCTGTGCTTGTCTTTATTTCTTTCTATAACTCTGCCTGATAAGAATTAGAAACTCAGAAGGGATCTGTGTTAGTGTGGTCAGTTCCGAAGACTCCAAAGCCCACATCTACCAAGCACCTCCCTTTCATTCATTAACCCACCAGGGGCCAAGACTAATTAGATCAGCCTGCTCATTTTGAGCTGATAATTGATTTAAATAGGTTGCTCATTTAAAATAGAAGAAAAGCCTGCTAAACATTTGGTTCTGGGATTTTTTTTTTCTTCCTTCCCCGTAATTTTCAATTGCTTGTGCAATGTAGCATAAAATGTAGAGGTCTCCCTTTCTTTTCTCTCTTTTTTTAAAGGGGCCATAAAATTAATTATAATAAGTAGGCAACGGGAAGGGGCAGGGGGTTAACTGATGGCTCTAATGAGCAGCGGAGCTTTGGGAAAGCTGGGCCACTCATGCTGTTTGTTGGCTGCAAGGGGGCCGTAGCTTCCAACAGGAGCGCAGCCTAAAAAGGTCCTTCGGACTGAGTCTGTCTTCATGGCAACCAAAGTAGCTTTGCTAAGCTTCAAACAAAAAGCAGCCTTCCTTTCCAAATGTGGGGACATTCTGAAATTGTTTCCTTACCATTAAGCAAGAAAAGACCTTCAAAAGGCCATTCCAAGATACACTCCCTGCCCACTCCCCCCCAAACCCCTGGTTTTTACACAATTTGTGAGTGGGAAGGTGAGAGGAAAACTTGGACCTACTCTATATTCTAAAGACCTTCCCCTTCTCAAAGTGTCTTTCATGACCCGTCCTGCACCATATTGATCTATTTCAAGCGCGGATCAAAAAAGTTTAGACTAGGCTCCTCTTGGAAACTAAATTGTCCTTCTAGTTTATACTATTCGGCTGACTCTATCCCTTTGACACAATGAAAAGAGCTTTTGTCTGCAGCCTGGAGGGCAAGAGGTAGAAGCAACACTTGTAATTTGTCCTGTAAATTTTATTTTGCAGTGTTTCCTATCACAGGAAGGGAGTTCTCGGCCTGGTGAGGGGAGCTGAGGCGTGTTACAAAATCTTTAAAGGTAAATAAAATGATTGGAAATAGAAAAGTTACCCCCCAAAGTGCATGTGCTATATTTCAGATGTTCCTAAGTTCCAACTTTACAAAGCAACACGATCCACATGAGAAGCCTGTGGGTTTTGGAGGCAGACAGACAAACCTGGGTTTCTAACCTGATTCAGTCCCTTCTAAACTCTGTGTAAGTCACTTGCTCTCTCTAAAACTCATTCTCCTTACCTGTAAAGTGGACACACTAAAGTCTATTTAGGAGGCATATCCTAAGGGTTAGAGATAATGTCAGCCTAGCAGAAGGCCTTGCTTTAATAAGCACTCAAAAAATAGTATCGATAATGCAAAACTGGCTTCCTAATAACCAGGGAGGGTCACTCATACCTGTTTTGTTGTTGGAGTCCAGGCACTTAGGGAGATGGTGTCATCGTATTGCACACAGGGCCAGCCTCAAGGGTGTACAACCTGAGCAGTGACACAGGGCCTGACACTTGGAAGGACCCCACGTTGCTGTCTTAAAATTCTTAATTTTTCAACAGGGGACCCTGCATTTTCATTTTGCACTGGGTCCTGCAAATTATGTGGCCTGTCCTGATGGCACATTCCCCTCTGAAAATGCTGTTCCTGCCAATCTTGGTATCTTGAAGGGTCTCCTTCTATGAAGTCATGTCTGTGCTGGTGGCACACTGCTATTGCACTTATAAATCACATTTTTTCTGCCCCTTCCACAAATTAGAACCAGAGGTGTAGCCTCTCCGTTCCTGTGGGCCCAGGGCATGACTGCCATGAAAAACTATTCAAGAGCACATGCTAGTGGCCGAAGGTCAGAATGGCACCTCTGCGGTCCCATCGCTGGCCCGCTGAGAGAGCTCGCGTCTCTCAAGTAGAGGATGGAGGCCTGGGAGTTGACAATGAGGACAGACCATCCCTTTGTTAATTCAGCATTCTTGTGGTGGATCGTTTTCACTGTTAATGACATACGAGTTGAGTCTCAGGTAATTTTTTTCAAAGCAACCAGTTGTGAAATATCTTGAGAAAACACTGCCAATTTCCAATCCTAATGACAGACACTGAAGGTAAATACGATGAATATTTATGGGATACCTGATTGCCTAAATGAGTTCCCTAAGGTATGAATAATTGAATGAGCGTATGCTAATTAATTGGGAAAAGCCAGTAGGTAACTCCTTTCTATTTATGTTAGCCTCATTTTATTTTATTTCTTAGAACTATTACAGTTCCCAGTTATTTCCTATGCTTCAGTAAATTTGAGTGTCACTGAGAGAATTTTTAATAGACATCATGAGTCTTAATTTCAATAAATGTATAAGCCATGGTAGAATATGTAATGATGGTTCTTAAGACATAGTTACTTGGGTTTCCCTAACAAAAGCTATTGTTCATTGGTGCCTACTGCTGGCTAGTTTTTTACGTACGTCTCCCAATTTAATCCTTACGCTAACCCTATAAGGTTAGATATCAAACAATTAACTCCATTTTACAGATGCGGAAACTGAGATAACAGTTAAGTGAGCTGCTCATGGCCATGTGACTGTAAGTATTGGAGCACAGATTCAAGTCTGGCCTGCTTCAAAGCCGAAAGTCTTTCCAGAAAGGGAACACTGACTTTTGCTTAGAGTAGAAGTTTGGGAAACACAGTCCTTTCCTTATCATGTTGCAAATATGGTCCACGAGGACTTCAACTTGATGTCTGTCATCATTCTCAAAGAGCCACCCAAGTCAAACCAGTCGAATCAACTAATTATTTTTTCAGAGGCTATGCTTTTTAAATAGTTTTTATTTGGCTTATTTTGTTTTAGTACACAGAATGTACAGAGAGCTCTCATACGTCTCCCTCTTTCCACACCCAGTTTCTCCTATTATTAACATGTTGCATTCCTGTGGTATATCTACTGTAATTGGTGAGCCACTATTGATACATTATTATTAAGTAAAGTTCATAGTTTACAGTTCACTCTCTGCCTTGTACCTGCTATGGGTTTTGACAAATGCATGTAATGTATCCACAATTATGGTATCATATGGATTAGTTATACTGCTTTTCCTCCACCTATTTATTCTTCTGCCCACCTTCCCCATCATCCCGCATCTGAAACCCTGGCAACCACTGATCTTTTTACCGTCTCTATAGTTTTGCCTGTTCCAGAATGTCAGTTGGAATCATACAGTATGCAGCCTTTTCCGACTGTCTTTTCTCACTTAGCAAAATGTATTTGTTTCCTCCATGTTGTACCATGCCTTGACAGCTCATTTCTTTTTATTGCTCAGTAATATTCCATTGTAAGGATTATCACAGATTATTTATCCATTCACTTATCAAAGAACACCTTGGTTGCTTCCAAGCTTTGGCAATTATGAGTAAAGTTGCTATAAACATTCATGTGCATGTTTTTGTGTGGACATAAGTTTTCACCTCATTTGAGTAAATACCTAAGAACCTGATTGCTAGATCCTATGATAAACCTATGCTTAGTTTTGTTAAAAATTGCCTGACTGTCTTCCAAAGTGGCTTCACCATTTTGCATTCTCACCAGCGAGGAATGAGAGAGCTCCTTTGTTCTACACATTTCACCAGCATCTCATGTTGTTATTGTTTTGGGTTATAGTCATTCTAATGGATGTGTAGTAGTATCTCATTGTTGTTTTAATCAGCCATTTGTTCTTGTTCAACTAAGAGTAAGCAGCCATCTCCAAAGTAGGATGTGTACATTCCATTATGCGGACAAGACAATCCATTGAAATACTCAGAGAAAAAATGCAACCACTATTTTTTTCATTCATTATGTGAGATTTTCTATTCTTTGTGTATATTCTTAATGCATATATTATTAGCATAGAAATTGTGTATATTTAATAAATTAAAAATACTTGTTGAGATTCATGTCTTCCCTGTTTTTTTAATTGACAAAAGTGTTCTATTAAAAGAGAACCCCACTGCCATAGAGAACCATGGATCTATGAAGACATCAAAGACAGAGATCTAATATTTCTTTGAAAAAGTGAAACTTGATTTCCATTTAATATTGAATTTGATGTTTAAAAGTCTGAATTATGTCAAAGCTGAAGTTATCTCTGCTATTTTGTACTGGATACATCTACTAGTGTGACAAATTGGCTGTTTTCCCAGAGTGGCAGTTGTCTGAATTCATCTGCAGGAAGAATACATACAGGTGTGTTTTCAGAATATTGTCAGAGTGGTCTTAGCTTTTCAAAGCGGTTTTTCCTATACCATTTCACTTCACACGTTAACACAGTGGCTACTGCTATTTTAGATTCGTTTTCAAAACTGGTTTTTGAGTATGGCTAAAAGGTGTTGAACTGATAACCTTTACAGAGTTAGCTCTATTGTTAGTCTCATTTTACAGATGAGAAAACTGAAGCATAGAAAATTTAAATAACCTGCCAAATGCTCCCCAATTTGTAACTGGCAGAACCATGATTCACACTCAGGCATAGACGCCAGAGTCCAAGCTCTTACCCATTAGATTATTTGTGCCTAAAAACATCTATATGCCAGTGTCTACATGATTTAGAGAATAACGTGACCAGTTTAGCAAAAGGAAACCCAAATTATGGACTGCACCATCAATATAGATCTTTGTTTTCAAATGCAAATATATGCTTTTTTCCAAAGCAATATGTGTGCAGGGAAGACACTGGCAAAAATTTTGATTGCTACACATCCTGTGAGTTTGATGGGAAATACTAAATATCCTCTGTATATACAGAGAAGGTCTAAACCAAGAAGATCATATTTGTAAAAATATCACTTTTCACATCATGAAAGCAGAGTGAGAGCCTGTAAAAACACCAAGGAACAAGTTGATACAACCAGTAGAGAAAGAAATATATGTTTGGAACTCATTAATGAGCCTGATCCTTCAAAGTGAGGTATTGGAAAATACTATCTTCAGTGTGACAATTGGAACTACAGAGCAGTTTAAGAACAAAGATGAAAAACATTAAGTAGGATTTTCCTCCCTTCTTCCTTACTTCTTTTCCTCTTCGCCCCTCCTCTCCCTTCCTTCTTTCTGAAATAAGGGAGGATATTAAAGATTGCATACTCAATTCGAGAACCACTGGTTGGGAACAACAGCTCTAAAGAAAGTTAAGGAAGAAAGTATGTTCATACAGTACAAGAGAACCTTTTTCCTGAGATATGGAGTTAATAGCTGGGCTGGTCAGAATTTTAGATTTGGACCCACTTTTGAAAACTCAATGAAGCATGATGATAATGTGGTTGTCAGGCTTTGGTATGGCCTCCAATAATTTAGTACCTTCTAGTATTCTCTCTTTTGTGTAGTCTCCTTAGAGCCCTGCTGGTGTGACCAACAGAATATGGGGAAAGTGATGTGACCTAAGCTAGGTCACAACAGACATTGAAGTTTCTGACTTTCTCTCTTAGATATTTTGCTCTGAGAGAAGTCAGTCACCATGCTGTTAGGAGACTCAAGGTGTCCTGTGAAAAGACCCACATGGAAAGGAACTGAGGCCTCCTACCAATAACAAGTACCAACTTGTCAGCCACATGAGTGAGCCACCTTGGAAGAGGAGCGAGCCTCCAGTCACAGTCAAACCTTCAGATAACTGCAGGCCCAGCTGACATCTGACTGTGACCTCATGAGAGATCTCAAGTCAGAACAGCCCAATCATGCTGCTCCTGGATATTTAACCCACAGAAGCTAGGAAATAGCAATCATTGTTTTTTTAAGTTACTAAGTATTAGAGTGATTTGTTATGCAGCATTCGGTAACTGATTCTGTCAGTAAGCCTGGACATTTGGTCAGAAATACAAAAGGTCTGAGGCTACCACTGAGCTGAAGGGATGCAGGTTGCTTAGCAGAGGGCTGTTTTGTGGGAGACTTAAGATATGTGGAACTCTGACCCTAGAGCAAAATTGTGAAGTAAAGGATGTCCTGAAGACTGTAGACAAAACCCACCAAGTCAAAAACCACCTGTCAGCGCCAAATTAACACTAAAAAATGCCTGAACTAAAAAGTTAGTGGCTAAATTAATGTAATGCAAACTGGAAAATATTTTGTTTTTCAAATACTCCTTGAAACATAGTAGGTTATCAAATTAGTGAAGAGAGAGAAAGAGAAGGAAAGAAAAGTAAGAAATAGAACATTCTTAGGAACATTTTAGTTTTATCAATCAAGCATTTCTCTAAGACTGTGTTCTTCAGATAACAGTAATAATAATAAAGCTATTAAATTAGTTCAAAGACTAAAAGTTTCTGAGGTAGAGAAGATGCAAGGTTAATTGAGGATGTCAGAACGAAATAGATATATCTATTGGGCACAGGATACAGATTGTGGTGTCACTGTTTTCCCCTGTGGGATAGAGGCATGTCCCAAAGATGGTTTACCAGCATGAGGTACCAGGATATAAAGCCAGACTTGACATAAACAAGTGTGACCAGAAGTGATGTTAGGTGAAGCCATCTGTTCAAATAATCACAGTAGCAACAACAATAATAATACTAGCTAGCATTTATTTAATGCTTACTATGTACACAAGCACTGTTCCAATTCCTTTATAAGTATAAACTTGTTATTAATTTAACTTAATAATCCAAACATCTGTCAGTTTTCTATTATAACTTCCTACCTTTGAAGTCTCATTGCATTTCAATGTCTAAAAATACCCCTCTTAGAAGAGGGCTCCTTTAATTACCACTATTCACATGCCTACTGTGTGCCAGGAATTGTGCTTTATGTTTTATACAAGAGCATCACCATGTGCAATTGTGTAGGTTGTGCAGATATACATATGGACCCAACTCCACATATTAGCATATCTCATCCTTCTAAACATCTATGTCAGAATTACTATCTTCATTTTACAGAATAGTAAACCTTGACTCAGAAAGATGAAATCACTTAATATAGCCTCAGGGCTTATAAATGGCAGAAATAGAATTTAATACCCAGAATTCATACCCCCAAAATGTATGCCCTTTCCTCTCTAGCATGTAGATTTAACAAGAAAAACACATGCTATAGGAGTCTCATTTTAAACAAGGGCTAGTTTCTGAGGTCAGCTACAAAAATGAAAATAGCTTTTAGTCTAAATTGAATAGATTCATGAAAATATATTAAATAGTCATTTCAGACAAATAATGTGGCAATTCCATATAAACGTTCTTCCTCCCAGCCCCTCCCCCCAAAAAATATTAGTGACCTAAAACAACAACCAATTTTGTTTGCTCATGATTCTGCAATTGTTTTGAGGGCTTGGGGAAGGTTAATATGTAACATTAGTTGAGCTCAGCTGGGTGGCTGTTTGCTCATGCAGTGTAGACTGGTATCATCATGAGACTGCACTTACCTGAGGCTAAGACAGGTAGCCTTAGTGCTCCTCTATATCTCCTGCATTTCCATGTGGTCTATCACAATTAAGTGACTTAACCTAAGGTTCTTTACATGACGGCTGAATTAGAGGTTGAAAGGAGAAGATACAAGACCTTCTAAGGCCTTGGTTTGGTGGTCCAAGAGCATCATTTCAACTATATTTTATTGATCCAAGCAAGTTGAAAAGCCATCCCAGATCAAGGGAAGAGGAAATACACCTCACCTCTAGAAGGAAGGTTGAGCATATGTGTACAAGAAAGAGAGAATTTTCTTTTGGCCGTTTTTGAAAATGATCTACCACACTACATCCTCTAATAAAACCTTTCATGTCTCCCACATTTGAAATACATACACTCCTCTTTCAAAAGTCTCATTCCACTATGGCAGCAGCTCGAAGTTCAAATCTCATCATTTGCCTCAGATCCACATGTGTATGAGGCTCCTTCGTGCAACACTTTTGGTCTGGAGTTATGTAGACTAACAACATGTTATCTGACCTCAAATTGTCCAGTATAAAATGGTAAGATGTGGATTGAATAACTGTACTAGAAGCTTTCATTCAGAATGGGAAAAATGAAGTGATGTCAGAAAAATAGCAAACTAGGAACTTCCAAGCCCTTGTTTTCCCCATGAAAATATTTAAAATAAATAAATAAAGTAAAACAAAACTGGCTGAACTGATCTTATAGGAGCTTCGGAAGGGTGAAAAATCTACAGCAACAGAACAAACATCCAATAAAGAAAAGTCCACATTCAAAATTGTAGGAAATTTTGAGGCATTATTATTCAACCTTTCCACACTCTTTCTCTGCATGGTATGGTCTTGGTTTGAAGGAGACAGTAGAAGAATTTCCACTTTTCACCCTTGAACTGGAAGGAGCAGAGTAGTTGATACTCACAATGTTCTAATCTGTCTGGGGTTTGCCTAAAGAACTGGTCTCTGTCTTACCTAACTCAAATCTTAGATGAGGAAGAGTGGCAACTGCTACTTGTGAAAGCTACAGGGGAACTATAGAGCCACATATACCGGGCAAGAGATTGTGCATGGAAACATACAGTAGACCATGTAAGGACCCATGGGATGAGAATGTTTGGGAAATTAAGGCATTCAAAAGCAGATGTGTATAAAGGGAATAGAGAAAGTCACATATAAGCCCAGGCAAGATGCATGCTCAGTAAAGACCTGAGAAGACCTTAAGATTTCAGCTCGGGCTTCCCTGGTGGCGCAGTGGTTGAGAGTCCGCCTGCCGATGCAGGGGACACGGGTTCGTGCCCTGGTCCGGGAGGATCCCACATGCCGTGGAGCAGCTGGGCCCATGAACCATGGCCACTGAGCCTGTGTGTCTGGAGCCTGTGCTCTGCAACGGGTGAGGCCACAACAGTGAGAGGCCCGTGTACTGCAAAAAAGAAAAAAAAAAAAAGATTTTAGCTCAGGTTTATTCCTAGGCTCAGAGCATGCCCAGCTACTCAGTGAATGACTTTCCAGGCAAAAAAACAGTCTGCAAAAACTGAGAGAAGTGGCTGTCTTTACAGATGCCCAATTTCAACAAAAAATTACAAGGCATACAACAAAATGGGAAATCAGTATCCACTCAAAGAAACAAAATTAATTGGTAAATACCATATATGAAGAAGCATAGACATCAGACAAATACATTAAAAGAGCTGTCTTAAATATGCTCAGAGAGCTAAAGGAAAAAAGAACAAAAAAACTAATGAACTCAGTAAAACAATATATGAACACAATGAGAATATCAACAAAGAAATTATTAAAAAGAACCAGATTCTGATGCTGGCATAAAGCAATAACTGAATTACAATAATCACTGGACCGTTTCAATAGCAGATTGGAAAAGGCAGAAGAAAGTACAAGTGAACATAAGACAGAAAATGAAAGTATCAAGTCTGAGGAGCCGAAAGAAAAAAATAATGAAGAGAAATGAATAGATCCAAAGGGACATATGGGACACCATCAAAAAGAATAATATATGCATTATAGGAGTTTCAGAAGAAGAAGAGAGAGAGAAAGGAGGAAGACAGATTATTTGGAGAGAGAATGTCCAAAAAACTTCCTAAATTTGCTTAAATACATGAATCTACAAATACAAAGAAGCTCAACAAGCTCCAAGTAGAATAAATCCCAAAGAGACACATGTTATAATCAAACTGTCAAAAGACAAAGACAAATAGAGAACCTTAAAACAGCCAGAGAGAAGCAGCTTGTCAGATACAAGGGATTCTCAATAATATTATCATATGATCAATCAGAAGAAATCTTGCAGGCCAGAAGGCAGTGGGATGATATCTTTAAAGTGCTGAGTTAGAGAGAAAAAATCCTGTCAACCAAAAATTATATACCTAACAAAACTGTCCTTCAAAAATGAGGGGAAAATTAAGACACTCCCAGATAGACAAAAACTGAGAGAGTTCATTAGCATTAGAACTGCTAATAAAAAATGCTAGAGGGAATTCTTCAGGTTAAAATAAAAGGATACTAGGCAGTACCTCAAAACCATATGAAGATATAATAATCTCTAGTCAATGTAAGCACATGGGCAAATATAAAAATTGGTATTATTGTGATTTTGGTTTGTAACTCCACTTTTTATCCTCAGGGCTTAAATAATAAATGCAAAATAATAAATCTGTGTTAGTGGACATACACTGTATAAGGTTGAATTTGTAATATTAATAATATAAATGAGGGGGGGAGGAGCTGTATAGTATTAGAATTCTTGTATGCAATTGAAGTTAGGTTGATATCAATTTAAATTATATTTTCATAAGCTTAGGATATTATACATAGTTGCCATGATAACCACTATACACACACACACACACACACACACACACACACATACACACACAAAGAGAAATCAGAAGAAATCAAAATATGACAATGCAAAAATTAACTAAACACAAAAGAAAGCAGTAATGGAGGAAATGAGGACAAAAAATTTATCAGACAGAAAGCAAATTAAAAAATATCAAAAGTAAGTCCCTCTTTATTAGTGATTATTAATATATAAATAAAAAATAAATTTCCCAATCAAAAGGTATAGATTAGCAGCATAGATTTTTTAAAAAGGGCATGATCCAAAGATATGCTGTCTACAAGAGACTCACTTTAGTTCTAAAGACACAAAGAAGTTGAAAGTGAAATGGTGGAAAAGTATATTTCCTAATATAGTCACCAAAAGAAAACTAGGATGACTATACTAAAATTAGATCAAATAAATTTTAAGACAAAAACTGTTAAATGAATAAAGAGAGACATCCTTATTGATAAAAAGATCAATACACCAAGAAAATATAATAATTATATGTGCCAAATCTCTGAGCTCTAAAAATATGAAGCAAACATTGGCAAAACTGAAGGGAAAAGTATGCAGGTCTACAATAACAGTGGGAGACTTCAACAACCCCCTCTCAATTTGGTAGAAAAAAACAGACAGAAGTTCAATAAAGAAAAAGAGGACTTGAGGACACTATAAGTTAATTGAAACTAATGGACATATACAGAACCCTCCACCTAACAAAAGCAGAATACATGTTTTTTTCAAGTGAGCATGCAACATTCTCTAGGATAGACCATATATTAGGCCACAAAACAAGTCTAACTAAATTTTAGAAGGTTGTAATTATACAAAGTATCTTTTCTGATCACAATGGAATGAAACTAGAAATCAATAACAGAAGGAAAACTGGAATATTCACAAATATGTGGTACAGTTGCTGTCGAAAAGTATGGCAGTTTGCTGAAAAGTTAGACATGGAATTCCCATATTATCAAGCAATTCCACTTCTAGGTTTATATACAAAAGAATTGTAAAGCAGGGACTCAAACAGATATTTACATACCAGTTTTCACAGCAACAATATTTACCATAGCTGAAAGATGAAAACAACTCAATGTCTATCAACAGATGAATGTACATGCAAAACGTGGTATATACATACAATGGAATAATATTCAGCCTTGAAAAGGAATGAAATTCTGATGTAAGCTATAACATGGGTGAACCTTGAAAACATTATGCCAAGTGAAATAAGCCAGATACAAAAGGGCATATATTGTATGATTCCATTTATATGAGGTGCTAGAAGAGTCAAATTCATAGACACGAAAAGTAGACTAGTGACTATCAGAGGATGGATAGAGGCAGGGTAAAAGGAATTTAATGGGATAATGAGATAGTTCTGAAGATGAATACTGTGATGGTTGTAAACAATATGAACATATTTAATGCCACTTAATTGTATACTTAAAAATGGCTAAATGGTAACTTTTATGTATTGTATATTTTATCACAATTATATATATGTAAGACACATAACAGCAACTAGTCCTTAGTAATTTTGAAATTCAGCTGGGTACATGTTGTCAATTCTCTAACCTGAGGCAGGGAATATTCCTTGATTAGTTACCAATTCTGCCCTTTGGGCTTGGTAGTTTAATTCCTGTAGGCTCTTAGCTATACCTCTACAATAAGTGGTACATATTTGCAGCAGCATAGCCCTCTCAGCCTGCTTGCAGAAAATTGGAAGTTCAGAAGCTTCTTTTCTTTATGAACTGCTCTGTCTCCTTTCATCCAAGCTGGTGATATTTTCACTAATGCAATCTTCTTTAAGACTCTGTGGGTTTTCTACATGTTCCACTGGGCTTATCCTACGTTTCAAAGCCATATCCATAGTTCATTCTGATACAGATATTTCTGCTGAGAGACACTGCCTTAAGGTATTTTTTTAATTGGAGTATAGTTGACTTACAGTATTATATTAGTTTCATGTGTTCAACATAGTGATTCAATATTTTCATATATTACAAAATGGTCACCATGATCAGTCTAGTTACCATCTGTCATTTTACAAAATTAATATAATATTATTGACTATATTCCCTATGCTGTATGTTACATCCCCATGACATTTATTTTATAACTGAAAGTTTGCACCTCTTAATCTCCCCCTCTTATGTCCCTCACTCCCAACCCCCCCTCCTCTGACAACCACCAGTTTGTTCTCTATATCTTTGAGTCTGTTTCTGTTTTGTTATGTTTGTTCATTTGGTTTGTTTTCTAGAATTCACATATAAGTGAAATCATGCAGTATTTGTCTTTCTCTGTCTGACTTATTTCACTTAGTATGATATGCTGTTGGCCCATCAATGTTGCAAATGTCGATATTTTATTGTTCTTAATGGCTGTGTAATATTCAATTACATATGTGTGTGTGTGTGTGTGTGTGTGTATCTTCTTTATCTATTCATCTATCAATGGGCATTTAAGTTGCTTCTATATATCTTGGCTATTGCAAATAATGCTGCAATGAACATAGGAGTGCATATATCTGTTCAAATTAGTGTTTTTGTTTTCTTCAGAAAAGTACCAAGATTTGGAATTCCTGGATTGTATAGTAGTTCTATTTTCTATTTTTGTATATTCCTCCATACTGTTTTTCATAGTGGCTGCACCAATTTACATTCCAAACAATTGTGCATGAGTATTTCCTTTTCTCCACAGCCTTGCCAACACTTGCTAATTGTTGTCTTTTGAAAATAACCATTCTGACAAGTGTAATGTGGTATCTCATTGTGGTTTTGATTTGCATTTCCCTGATGATTAGTGATGTTGAACATCTTCTCATGTGCCCACTGGCCATCTGTATGCCTTCTTAGGAAAGAATGTCTATTCAGGTCCTCTGCTCATTTTTTAATCAGTTTTTTTCTTTTGACATTGTGTTGTATAAATTCTTTGTGTATTTTAGATATTAATCCCTTACCAGAAATATTTTCAAGTATTTTCTTTCATTCAGTAGGCTGCCTTTTCATTTCATTGATATTTTCCTTCCCTGTGAAAAAGTTTTTTAGTTTGATACAGTCCTATTTGTTAGTTTTTGCTTTTGTTTCCTTTGTCTGAGGAGACATATCCAAAAAAAAACATTGTTAAGACTGATGTCAGAAAATCTACTGCCTGTGTTTCCTTCTAGGAATTTTATGGTTTTTCAGGTCATACATTTAAGTCTTTGATCCATTTTGAGCTTATTTTTTGTACATAGTGTGAGAAAATCATCCAGTTTCATTCTTTTGTATGTAGCTCTCCAGTTTTCCCAACACCATTTATTGAAGGGGCTGTCTTTTCCCTGTTGTATATTCTTGCCTCCTTTGTTATAGGTTAATTGACCATAAATGTGTCGGTTTATTTCTGGGCTCTCTATTCTGTTCCATTGATCTATGTGTTGGTTTTTGTGTCAGTACCATACTGCTTTTATTACTCTAGTTTTGTAGTATAATTTGAAATCAGGGAACACTGACTCATGATCTTTAGAAGCTCTTTTGTTTAGCTGAAAGAGTCTATGAAGCACCACTTTAAATCTTTCTGAGGTCTAAACAGAGTCTTTCAGCTACAGTCTTGATTCAATTTTTACCCTAAGGACACTTTTACTGGAAGTACTCTAGATTTGTTCTTTTCCATGAGGCCATTTCTTATTTTGAATACGTTTTACCAGCTGAAGAAATTGTCCTAAGTCCTATACATTTCTTCAAAATTATGCTTGAAAACTAAACGGTTCATTTTTTTAACTCAATTTTCTCTTGCAACAATTTATTATATGTTTTTAAAAGAAGCTAGTCAGTATTTTCAACAGTCTTCCTGGAAACATTCTTAGCCTGATCCACTAGTTTACCTGGTAAGTTTTCTTTTTCCAGGTTATACCAGTTGGTAGTCTTGTTCATAGTTTTTCCATTACATAACGTTGGTCCCTTTCTTCTCAGCCTTCAATAGCAGTGCCCACACTGAATGTTCAACATTTTGCTAGCCTTGATGAAGAGCCTTTTGCTGCTTTCCCACAGCCTCCTTGCTGCCTTTACAGTCTCCTCTTGGTATTGTGTCCCAAAGCCAATACCACACATTTGAGGCTTTTTGGTTGGTAACAATCCCTTTTAAGAAAAACCTCTGTTTTAGTTATTTTTTGTTGCATAAGAAAGCACCCTCAAAAAACTTTGTATCTGAAAACAATAATGATATATTACTGCTCAGAATTCTGTGTGTTGGCTGGGCTCAGCTGGCTGGTTTTGCTCCATGTAGTATTAGTGAGATTATTCATGCAGCCTCATTCAGCTTGGGCTGGAATATCCAAGAAGGCCTTTCTCACATATCTGACGTTTGATGCTGGCAATCCCCAACTGCCTCATTCCTCCCCACTATGGTGTCTCTGCTCCTGTAGTCTAGACTAGATTCTTTATGGAATGGTGTCTGGGTTCTAAGAGAGTAAACATTAAAACTGCAGGTCTCTTAAAGGCTAGGCCTGGACTCAGCACCTTCCACCACACTCTCTCCATCAATGCTATTTGCAAGGCCAGTCCAGTTTCTGTGAAAGAGTAAAGCACAACCTAAAGAAAATTATATCTCCTGTTACCTCAATCAATGGATGCATCTTTATTCATATACAACAATATTCAATGTGGGTTTTTTTAGTCACTTAGTGTTATTTATTTTTATAAGCTTATTGAAAAAGATATTTTAGACATATTTACCCAAATTTGTATCAACCATCACTATTGCGCATATGGAAAATAAATAAATAAAAGTGAAGTAAATTAGTTAAGCAAATTTCCAAAATTTGCTCATATTCAGAGTTTGACTTGAGAGTCAACATTTGTGTTTATCCACACAATATCATCTTCTGTGCCATCAAGTGCACATCAAGGCAGCATTCTTAAAGAGTGCTCCACTATTATGTCTAGAATTTTCCTCCAAGCTGCTAACATGCATTATTCAAATTTTGATGCTAGTATTTTCTTGATTGACTGAGGGGCAGCTTGAATCACTTACATCAGTCCCATGTTGCTTTGAATTTCCTTCTTAGACTTGGCAGTTCCTCTTGCCTGAGGTTGTATTGCTTGGACTATGATAGGCAATCCTTTTGCACATATATCAAGGACAGAATTTTTCACAGCCTTATATACTGGGCCCCTTCCTTTCTGAACCCTCATAAAGTACTTGGTCTTCACATTGCAGGAAGATGTGGAATTGTGGCCACTGCCCAATGGTATTTGTTTTTTGTTCCACTACTTTATTTCCATGTCTTCTGTCTTCACTATAACAATTTATATCAGTGTCAAATCATAGTGTAATCTTTTAAAATATATTTAAATGATAATTAAACTAAATAAATGTAATGCCAGCAATGTATATAAGTCAATCGAAGTGATGGTACTGATGAATGGTGATAACCAAGTTCATGCTTGCGTAGTTAAAGGCAACTATGTCTTGAATGCTACTTGGCTGATGGTGTCAAATTCCATAAATTGTAATGTGCATCTCAATTTCAGAGATATTTATATGTTAAAAAATATGATATTTGTTGAGTTTCTCCTGTGTATCCAGTGATATGTTAGGGGCTGTCTGATAGATATATTTAAAAGTTTAAAACATAGTCCTTGTCTCAAGAAATTTAACAAAAGAGTTGTTCAGATGAAACAGATAGCCATGACTAATGTCATAGAATAAATTTTAAAGTAAATAGCAGGACATGTTAGAGTCTGAAGGGATGTGAAGAGTAGAGGCCATTCAACATGTCTCTCTACGTTTTATTACCTCTTCATAATTTTTTCTATATTTTGGTCCTCTTCTTATTAATATAGAGAAAGAAAATTTTATTATATTTAAAATATTAATACTTTGTGAGTTATAAGGTTTTGAAATACCTGTTCTAGTTTGTGGTATGTTTTTAAAATTTGTTTAGAAGCTTTTGATCATACAGAAGTTTGCATCTATAGCATACTAAAATGTATCCATGTTTTCCTCTATGGTATATAATTTTTATCTTATTTTAGAAATGCTTTACTGCTGGATATTCTCCCATATCTTCTAAAAGTTTTGAATTTTGGCTTTTCACATACAGTTTTTAATATCTGGAATTTGGCTTTTGTGTATGGTGTGAGGTAAGGATTTTATGTTCCCCACACGAATGACCAATTATCCCAGGTTAGTTTATCAAAAGTCTATCCTTCCTCACACTCCTGATTTGTAGGTGCATTCAATTTAGAGAGCACAGTTGAGTGAATAAAACCATGACTTCTTGAAAAATAGAATTCTCCCTTGAGAACATAAAATCATAATCAAATTATTATGTAAGTACTGAAATAGGAATGGAATATACTCTAATTTGGTAATTCTTAATCTTTTAATGTCAGAAATAGGTTCTGATTAAACCTCTGGACCTCTCTCTAAAAGGAAAAAAATGCACAAACACATTAAAAATGTTGCATGTCATTTCAAGAGTTCACGGACTACTTGAAGCTTGTCCATGGGCCCCTTTCCCCTCAGTTCAGAGTGGGGAAATTGGGGGCATGTTAGTATATTACTCAAAAGCTCGCAGGTACTATATGTCATAGCCAGAAAAAGAATCTCCTATGTCTCTTCTTTGTATCATTCCACATGTATACCTACAGTTGAGCCATTAAAGTAGAACAGAGAAACACCACAAATTGTGATCGCATGCCCAAAATAATCAAAGAATTGATACCAAAACAGTAACATGAGTTCCATTCCTGATCTAAATTTAGTAGTTGATTGTAGATGACAGATGGAACTGTATAGTTGTAAAGAACAAATTGAATCTGAGAGAAGGAATTAACTTCAATTTTTTTATTAGGTTCTGCTCCCCATTTAACAAGAAGGTCTTTAGTAACAGGTTATTTCAAGATTGATTTATGGTTTTGGCACCCTATAAATAATCATTGGAAGACCTAATTTGTTTGTTATATGCAAATTACCTAAGTAAGCTTATTAAAGATAAGGTTGGACTGGTATCAAATTTAATTCAGGGCAAACCAAGAAGGATTAGGGTGCTTTGTGACTGATTGAGCCGGGAAGTTGAAAGTCAGCAACTAGACAGATTGATGTGTTCAGTGGGGCATTTTTAACCAAGAGCCATCACATACAATTAGGAAGCTCAGTTGATAAATTAACCAAGAAAAGAATGATCTGACTTTGGAGGGATAGAATGATAGGAACTTCATCCAGGATATTAGAGAAATTTGGGATTAAAGGTGTTTTAAAATGGTAAAAAATTAAAAGCTGTGGAAATGAACCCAGTTGGGCAGTGAATGAGGATTGAAGGTTATGACAAATCTACTGGTGGTTTTGGTTATATTGATCCAGGTATTTCTCTACCTTTGTCATTCTGGGGGAAGAGTCAAACT
Source organism: Monodon monoceros (assembly GCF_005190385.1). Classification (NCBI taxonomy): domain Eukaryota; kingdom Metazoa; phylum Chordata; class Mammalia; order Artiodactyla; family Monodontidae; genus Monodon; species Monodon monoceros. Next base: position 101,018,774 of record NW_021703772.1, on the reverse strand, counting down.
ACTCTGCTCTTAGCTGAGCCCAAACTGCCAAATCCACAAAGCTGTAGTTCCCATCCAAGCTGGACTGATGTGAGGCTATACCCTGAGAAGCTCTTGACCTCCATGATCACTGAGAGAGTTCCCAATTATTCCAATGAAACTGGACCACTGAAAGAGTAAAGCTACATCTCCAAGGAAGTGGTTTTGCATACTTGACAACCCTGTTTCTTTGAGCCATTCATTAGACTTGCTCTTGGGCAAGCAGCTTCTGCATCTTCTATAAAACTGAGGGGCTTAAATGTCTTCCCTCCCATGGGAATAAATTGTATTATACCATTTTTGTGGTTCTTTATCTCATTTTAATTTTCTTTTTTATTCCCAGCATTCTACCCTATCAGGGAATGAATCTCAGTCCTCCTTTCTTTCCCTCTCACAGAATTATTTTCTCCTCCAGCCTTACTCTTTCACTTACAGAATTCTCCCCTCTTACCTGCTTTCACCACCACCACTCAATAGTCCTCTTGTTCCACAATTTCATTGGAAGATTCTGCTCAAGTCTTCTGTGTTTCACTTTGAGCCTTTGTTAGATATTAGCGGTAAAAGTAGTACTGGAGTGTCAGTAGTAAAAATGGTAGTGGTGGTATAGTAGTAATAGTAATGGTATTTGTTATTTTTATAGAAGTGAAATAGCAGTAACATCACGCTCTTGCAAAAGCATTCAACACACTTTCCCATTGTTATCCCTTTGATCTTCCCAAAACCTACTCTCACAAATCTTTAGAGGGTTAGCTATCACTTAATGAACCAACTTACTGAGAACAAATTAAGTCACTGGGGAGCCCAGAGAAATATAAACTGAGGCCTCCAACCAGAAAGAGCTCCCACAGAGCTCATTAAAAAGCCAATGGGCTAAGAGGCATATAAGTGAACAGAATTCAGTGCTATAAAATTTTACAGCAAGTAGATACAATGCCCTGGGGTGGTCAGGGGAGGTATCTAGGAGGTGTTAAGCTCTGCCAGGCATTTAGCTGGAATTGGGCATTCCTGATAAGGGGAACATAGTGAGGAAAGGCACAGATATGGGGAAAGGGCCAGAGAAAATGAAGAAGAAAGATAGATTAAAGATCCAGCCCTATCATTAGTGGAAACTGTGAAAGACATGATATGAAAATGAGCTCTTTTCTAATAAAGCCACAATTACATATATGAGCTAAGTGAAGTGAGGCAGTGGATCCCAAACAAATCTAACTCAGACTCTTTGCTTTCCATCTACCTCTCTCTTGCTTGCACTTGGCAACGATTCTACCTATGGCACTGTGAGAGTGTATTTTGCAGGTTGGGGTTTCTGTTCTATTGAGACAGACGTGTAGAGCATCATCATGATAACAAGGGACATGCCTTAACCTGCAGGCAGCTGACACAATGGCTGTATGGTACTATTTACAGAAGGATTTCAGTGCTCCTTATTAATAAATGTCCATTCGTATGCCTAATTACATCCTTGGCAAAGTATCGAGTTGACTTTTGTGCCATTTCCTCTTCAGTCGAAAATGGACATGTTCTTTATTGGTAGCCTTGAGAAGTCAGACAAATTTGTGTTCAGGGCTCCTGCTGCACAAATGTAGATACTTGTCCCTTCTATCCAGCTCTGTTCTCCTGCCTAGCACTCTTATCCTTCCAGATTCAGTGGCTACAGAGGATCAAGTATCCCTCTGAATGGAGGAATTCACTCACATGGAGGTGGAACTCTTTGAAAACAGCTTTATTGTCTAGCCATCTTGTAGGAACGTGCTCTTATGAAGAGGATACTGGTCGAAGCCGTGTTCAACTTTCCACAAGTCTACGATGCACAAGCCAGCAACCCTCACCCCCGCCCCACAGCAAAGAATTATCCAGTCCAAAATCTCCATAGGGCCTAAGTTGAGAAACCCTGCTCTAAGGAAATGAGTGTTCTATAAGACTATTTTTGTTTTTTATTAATTTGTTCAACAAATATTGATTGAATGTCTACAACATACCAGGCATGTACTGAGTTTCATATACGTATTTAACGTACACAACAGATCACAACATTGATATTATTATTATCCCCATTTTACAGAGAAAAAAGTCTGAAGTCCAAAAAGTTAATTTACCTACAATTATCTAATTAGTAGTGAAAGGGGATTTTAATGCAGTTCTCGACAAGTACTCTATACTTTGATATACACGAATGTTAATGGAACAAATAGCATTCTGGAGCCAGCCAGACCTGCATTAAAATGTTGGTTCTTCCACTTACTTGCATATGTAGTGGAGACAAGGCTATCTTCTTTGAAGGAGGTGTGAGGAGTGAAATAGGCACTGAAAGCATTGTATGACAGAGCCTGTAATAGTGGGTGCAACCAAAATGCTAGCTCCAATTATTTCATTTCCATCCCTTAATATGAATGTCCCAGACCACTTCATCCAGCCACATGCTAGAATTCTTGAGGAATGAAAAACAGGGGGGTGGGTGGGGTGGGGGGTTGATTTTTCTACTGAAACGTGAGCAGATTTTCTTGATTATTTCGGCCCCGTGGAGAATGTGGCTTCTTCGCCCAGTGGCAGGACCCCCTCCTTAAAACGGGCTCTGGAGTGAGGATAGGCTGCTTTCTGCGGAGGGCCTTCTCCCGTCTGTCCAGCGCTTCCTCCTGCGGAACTGCCCCGGCCGGGATTAACCCGGGAGTGACAGACTGTCAGCCAGCCCTGCTCCAAACACTCCCTCCGAGCACTCGCAACTGTCAAGAAGGTTTTTTCCTGACGGGAGAACACAGTTTCACATTTTCAGAGTTAAGGCATAAACGCACGAGGCAGCTGGAGATGCAGAGCCCGCTGCCCTCAGAGCGGGACTTCACAGAGCATCAGCAAACAGGACACACTCTACCCTGGCTTTAACCAGTGGGCTTTGTCTTTTTCATTTCTCCTTTTGTCCCAAGGCTGAACACTTTACAAAGTTAAGTCTATTGCCTTGCCATGTTATTTCTAGAAAAGCAGAACAGCTTTGGCTCTGGGATAATTAGAGCATCACAACCTGCCTCCAGCTTGGGAAGGAAGAATTTACCAGGGCTTTTTTCCACAGTTCAGCTCTGGTACCGTCCTCAATTCTTCCTCGTCCTCTGATGGTCACTTCTTTCCTCATCCAGCCTTCTACTACACATCTCTGTGCTTAATTCACAAATACAGAAAGATAACCAAGGATCAGCAGATGTTTGCGGAAACCAGCGATAGAGATGGGAAGGATCTGAGAATACCAGACTTCATAGTAAAGGGAGATTTTAAGAATAATATGCTCAAAGGAATTTACAAAACGAGAGTAGGCTACAACTAAATAGAGGCAATAAAATAATTTTTCAAATAAATATTAGAAATTAAAAATAAGATGGTCTAAATAAAAACACATCCAAAGTGTTAAAAGAATTTATTATGGAAAGCTACTTTAAAAAGTACAGCAAAAGAACAAAAAAAATAGAAATCTGAGATTTGAAAAAGTAAGAAACATAGAGGGATAATCCAGGGACTTAACCTCTACCAACCAGGAGTTCCAGGTACAAAAGAAAAGACTACATAGAGGGGAGAAAATAACCAGTGAAATAATAAAAGATAAACTTTCCAGAACTAAAGAAAGATATTGAATCAAGATTTGACTGGATGCTGGCAGACAATGGAGCAACTCCTTCAATGTTCTGAAGAAAAATGATATTGAAACTAGAATTCTATATGCAGAAAAACTATCAAAAAAGAGTAAAGATAGATATTCTCAATCATACAAGGCCATAAAGTTTACCTACCACGCATTATGAAAAAAAATTTTTGCTCAAGGGTGTACTTCAGTACATGAGAAAGGAATCTAGGAAATAAGAAATCATGGGCTCTAAGAAACAAGGAGACTACTACAGAGGGCAGTGAAAGAAATACCGGCTTCATGTGAACTGGAACCAGCAGGTGGAGGGTCCCAAGGAAAGTTTCTTCAAAAGAAATACATTTTATTCAACAAAAATTATGATTTAAGTAGAAGCAAGTACCATGCTAAAATGGTACAGCTTTTTTTCTCAAAAAGGATAAAATATGTAAATATAAACTCCAGTAAAAATGAAAAAGTATGAGGAAGTTATGAATCATAAGCAGGGCGTGCTAAATTATGGCATTAATTTAAGCACTTTATGGCATATTTAAAAAAGAGAATCCCTTAGGCTTTGACACTTGAAATATTGTCTTATAAATAGCACGTTTGATGATATGAAATTACATTTACTTTCTCCATGGACCTAATCACACTATTTAGTTCTGTAGTAAACAACAGTTACATATCATGATACTATAAATTTTATTGATTGATTTTTATATTTGTAATAAACCTATGGACAAAGCACTTAACACGTAATTGTAATTACAAAACAGAATATCAGTGCCCAAACCTTGATAATATAAAAAAATAATAAAACTGATGGAGGATGGGAAGTGGAGCAGAGGGAGAGAAAATGGAAAGTATCACAGAGGTAGTTTATTTCTGAATAATGATGAATCAAGGAATAGCATGTGCCTAAAACAGAACAAAAAGTAGAAGCTTCATTATATGAAGAAACATTTTAAAGATCACCAATACAACTGAAAATAACAATTTAACCAACAAATTCAGAAGACATGTAGAAAGGACGATAAAGTTGGTACGTGTAGATGAGTTAAATTCCTCATCTTCCAAATGAGAGAATCTATAAATCAAAAACAAATTATAAATAAATTTAGAATTATGGTGCTAACCAATGAAAAAATAAAAAGCCTCTGGAAATGAGAGTGGGGGTAGGAAGACTATTATTGTCTCAATTGTTAATATCTGCACTACATCAATTATTCTTTTATTCTAGGTGTATTATTTATATAATTTATAAACTAGAGAGTGAAAACAAAATAAACACACTTCCTAAGAAGTAAATTTGGAGACATTCTGGATTCATGCAAGTGTTGGGCTGCCTAGCATAGCTTTTACCCACATATTTAAAGCTCAATATATATTTAACTAAATTTATGATAATAACTCTATAAGAAGATAAAACTAAAATCCTGTTGGTCTAAGCCTAGGAGCTCAAGTATGTCCAATGGCATAAGAAGCAATAATAGCAGGATTTGCAAAATTATACAAGAGGTTTTGTATTCATTCCATAACTGGATTATGGAATACTGGGAAGCAAGAAATTATGAACCCCGATGTTAGATCCAGAAGACATAATTTAGATATGTAACGTGTATCGGACTAAGCAGTATTCTTTGTTGCCGTCAACTGTTGGCAGCTCAGTCCCAGTAACCTTCAACTGTTCCCCTCCTTATATGAAACTGATCATGTCCAGATTTATATAAGATGCATTTAATGCCCTTTACCATCTGACAGCATTCACTCCAAACTCATCTCCTACTACTCCCACTGTGAGCTGGAGGTAAAACTAAACCAAAACACCTGCATCCAGAGGCAGGGGCAATAAAAGGACACAGGGACACCAAAGTTTTAGTATTCTTTAGTGCCTAGATTATGTTTTTTTAAATACCACTTCCCGCTATGAGGTACCAGAGGTTCTTGGAGAAATGCCTGATTCCAGGCTGAGGGAGGATAATGTAAAAAGTGAACCAGGCACATCTTGTCATACCACATTTCTTTCCTCTTACATGGAAAATCTTGGTTCCTGATAACATTGGCATAACTTATTTGCTTTACCCTATGATGACCATTATATAGTCTTCAAAAGTATAACATCAGTATTACTTCTAATGTGAAAATACTGAATGGAGTCAGTTCTGTTTGTTCTTAGAATATATATTCTATGCATGCTCAGTCATAGGCCCGTGTTCAAATGTCCCTTGGGATCATTCTTTAATTTTAGGTACAATTAGATTGATTTGTTTCCTTTATTTCCAACTTTAACATTTACTTTTCCTTAATTCAAGACATTTACAAAATTCAAAAGTAGAACTATATAAAAAGATACATTCAGAGTAGTCTTGTTCCCATCCTCTACCCTCCACTTCTCTACCTTTTTTTTTTTTTTTTCTTGGTTACTTTCTGGTTTATCCTTTCATCGTTTCTTATTAAATAGCTAGAATCTATCCTGCTCTTGGCAGTATTCACTTAACAATATACATGGAAATCAGTTGATACCAATTCCAGGGTATCTTGAGAGATTACATCCCAGAGTCTTTTCTCTAGTAATTTTTTCCCCCCTGGCCGTATGGTGCGACATGTGGGATCTTAGTTCCCTGACTAGGGATAGAACCCAGGCCCTCAGCAGTGAAAGTATGGAGTCCTAACCACTGGACCTCCAGGGAATTCCTTATAGTAATATTATTTTTATTTTTTTTTAAAATGCTAGTATAAACATATATATAAGAAAATAGTCCAGGCCCTTTTTAGTTGTATCCTGAGGGCACATAAGATTTTTCTCTGGAGCCATTTTTTCTTAAGCCACAGATGAGATTCCTCCACTCTGACCCTGCTCTTCTATTAATCATAGGCCAAGCTGATCCTAACCTCTATATCCATGTTCCCCATGCTTGGGATGTGATCCTACTTCTTCATTTGCCCTATATTTGAGGCAAGTTCAAATCCTATGCCTCATGATGACTTACCTAGGCTTCCTTCCTCCCAGGAACTGTGCTTATGCACCCCAATGTCTAACATGATGGCCAGCACATAGGAAATATTCAGTAATGTTGAGGATGACTTTAGGGTAATGTGGAAAGAAGATAGGTTTGGGGGTCAGGTAAGCTTTCAGGTTAAATTCTAGTTTAGCCACTTTGTAACTACATTAGTTATCTATTGCTATGTAACAAATTGGCCCAAACACAGCAGATTCAAATGACATACATTTGTTATCCCACAGTTTTTTGGGTCAGGAATCTGACACACCCTAGCTGGGTGCCTCTTTGGGTGTCTCACAGGCCAGAGTCAAGGTGTTGGCTGGGGCTCTGGTCTCTGCTGAAGGCTCAACTGGAGAATCCACTTTCAACTTCACACCTGTGGTTGTGGTATGAGTTCAGTTCCTTGTGGTTGTGAGACTGAGGCCTCAGTTTCTCACAAGCTGTTAGCTGGAGGCTTTCCTCAGTTCCTTGTCACATGGGCTTCTCTACAGAGTATTTTGCAACATGGCAGTTGCTTCATCAGAGTGAACAAACAGGAAGGGAAGAGAAGTACCAGAGAGAGAGAAAGTGGAAATCACTTTTATAACTTAATCTGGAAGAGATAACCCATCACTTTGGCCATGTTATGTTCCTTAGAAGAACTTCTTTGGACCAGCCCACAATCAGGTAGATGGGATTGCACAAAGGACTGAACACCAGGAAGCATGCCAGAAGCTGCCAACCACAGAAATATTTTAACCGTAGGCAAATTACTCCAGCTCCCTTTCTTCACCTGCAATATGGGAATAATGATAGCAACATTGTGGTGTTATTGTGAAAAACCAAAAATAATACATATGAATCACTAGTAAGAGCTCAATATATGGTAATCATTACAATATTAACTATGTTGTCTGACCAGTTACAACCTTTTTATCCCCCTCTACCCAGTCTTTACTCCTCATGCTTCTGCTCCTTAGAACCTAAATGTCTTCACTTCTTTACCTCCCTAATATTTTATTAACAACATGCCTCAAATGACCAGTGTGATAGGGCAATTTCTAAGATAAAATATGTTTTCACAACTTGGATTCACCAATTCAGCTTTACAAAATTAGTTGATTCTTTTCATGACTTCCTATTTGAATCTAGTACCTTCAGAGAAAGACAAACCAAGTACACCAGCACCCCAGAAAATACTGATTTACAAACTAGAATGCTCTTTCCTTTTTTTGTAAACCTAGGTGGGAAACTGACTCATTATAAACCTGCTAGAGAACTCATGGTTTTGCAAGACATAGTATTATATTTCACAATTATGTGACGTTCTAAGAGATTTTTGCTAGGTTTTGGTTTTGTCTTTTCTTTTCTTTATTTCTTTTTTTTTTCATTATGGCAAGAAATTTTCTCAAGTCTCAATAGTTTACCTTTGTTAGAGTCTGGGAAACTCTTGAGAAACACATGTCTAAAGGAAGAAATTCTTGAGGCCAAAATTTTAGGAAACTCCCACCACCTGTGTGAATCCATTCTAATGTGTCCTGAAATATTTTGCTTATGAAACATATAGGAAACTATCTCTATTTCAATTCTTCTTCCTAATCTCCTATGAATCAGAACATTGACTTGGGGGGTTAGTGTGATCCACTCACATGACCTTTCCAAGCCCCAGTTTCCCATCCACAGAATGAGCCTCATGACCCTATCTTCATGACCTGTCACTTGATCTTTTTGCAGGACAATCAGGACCTGGGCAATGCTCTAGGCCTACCTGGGAGGGACCCCTAGAGACACAGCAGTGGAAAAAGTGTGCTGTGTCTCTTTCAACTGTGGTCAGAGAGATTGATTTTGAAAAAAACAATCAACTCAAGGGAGTAAGCATCAAGCTAGGGATTAAGTTAGAACTGAGTTCCTAATCAGGGGAACATAGGGACATGGAGAAAAGAGGGGAAGTCCAGATGCAAAATCCACATAAAAGACAACAAGAAACAAAAAGGAAAAAAGAGGAAAGATAAGTTAGTTCTAAGAAACTAGAATGGCCTGGAGCTGAAGAACTGGGCAGTGATATTCTCCTGTTTCTTTAGCTCCATGGGGGTCTGCTGGAAACATTTAAAGGGAAATCCTTGGAAGAGACACCTACCACCTGTGGCTATTGAAAAGATATATATCATCTAGATACCACTGAGTGAAAAAAAATGCCTTAGAACAAAACATCTTGACTAACAGCAAGGTGCAAAATTATTTCATTTTGCTCTGCATTTTTGGAAACAATTGACTTCAAACCTCCATAACTTTGTGCCTTAAAGTCTCCATCGCAGCTGTGGAGAAATTCTTCATGTTCTCTGCTATGACACTGGGATTTTTGCAGCCATTAATGGACACAAAAAGATGTCAATCATACTCAGTAATGAAAAGTTCATTTCTCACTCCCTATTGTGAAAGCAGTGCCTTTGTGATAGCCATTGTATGAGTCTGTGTTCAAGCTCATTTACCTTCACATACAGAATATCTATTTTATATTAGAAGTTTAGACTATAGTCACCCCAGATCACACCTAATGCATTAGAATTGTATTACCATTATCCTCTATTAAATCTGTGATGACATTATAATATCTATGTCAGAAATAATGAAGAGATTAATGTGGAGAAAGAGATCCTGGTGTCACCTCCCTCTGCATTTTGACATCAAATATTGTTGGCTCTGAAAACCAGTCTCCGTCAGCCAGTGAGAACGGGGACTTTGACAATGGAGAATCCATTGAGAGATGTGAGAGGAATTTTCCAAGTCATGTAGACAGCTGCTGAAGTGATAATTTTGAATAAAAGTGAAAGTCCTTCCTTTTTCTTCTCTTCTAGAAAAAAATCTATATTTATTCCCTTAACTTCACAGAACATATCCTCCTCAGGGGGTGGTGATATATGCTAAGGAGAGCTTATTTGAAGTGGTTCCTCCACAGCTGGATTTACGAATGGATACAATAAAGACACTTGAGGAGAAGGAAAGTCAGTACTAAACATGCTGATCCCAGATTGTGAAGCAGCACCCCCTCAAATTTAAGGGGCTAGAAATTGTCTCTCCTACTGCTTTGCTTCCCCTCCCCATCCAGTGGGCCTGAATGGGGGAACAGAATGACAGAGGCAATTCATTCATCCACACAACAGGCATGTATCAAGCCATGGATGATCATTTCTTACTTCATAAAGCACTTTATATTGTATATATCTGATGACATTTCATCCCATTACAAAATAGGAAGGGCATACATTATCATTCCCACTTTTATTTTGAATTTTATTTTAGCTATTTTTTTATACAGCAGGTTCTTATTAGTTATCTATTTTATACATATTAGTGAATATATATCATTCCCACTTTATAGGTGAAGAAACTAAGTCTCAGAATGACTTTTGTATATTTATGTAGCTATTAAAGGCTGGAGATATGAACTCAGACTTCAGAGTTTGAGCTTTGTTCCATAGCCAGTTGGGACCAGTGATGGACTTAAAGTGGGAGTACGGGAGTGGAGTTTTATTTCAAAAGCTCGCTCTGGCTGTAGAATGGAGACTGAGTCTCAGAGAAAGAAGATGGGAGGCATGAAGGCTGGAAGCTGCCAAGGTAATCCAGGCATACAATGATGGTGACCTGAACTAGCAAAAGAGAATCAACTACAGATGTATTTAGGGAGTGTTTAGTAACTAGCAGTTGGAGGCTGAGGCTGGAAATTGGAGGGTGAGGAAGCACGGGCTACTGAGGATGTCTTGCATCTGCAATCTGAACAACTGGATCCATGACAATGTCGTTATCTAAGATAAGGAACATGGAAGGAAGAGCAAGTTAGGAAGGAAAGGGAAGATTGTAAGCTCCATTGTGCATCATTTGAGGAAGCAGGTGGAAATAGTTTGTCAGAGGTGGGTACATGGTTTTGGAGCTCAGAAGAGGCATCTTGCTTGAGATTTGGGGGCACAGGATATCCTAGGAACAGAGATCCCAGGTACTTATAGCAGGAGAATTTCCAGGGAGTGGTGGAGGTGGAAGTCAGACTGCAGGAAGTGTGGAGTGAATGGACTGAGGATACAGGGTAGACAACATTCTGAAAAAAAGTATGACTGAAGAAATAGAAAAAGAGTAGTAGGTGGAGGGAGCATGGGGTACAGGGAGAGCGTTTTATTTTTTCAATGAAAGAATTTGCTTAAATATTGGTAAGAAGGAAGCAACTGAGAAAGAGAGATTAAAAGTACAGGAAATTCACTCTGTGAACAAAGAGCTATTGAACCCCTACCATGTGCTGGCAACCCAGCAGCAAGCAAAAATGACAACATCCCCACTTCACGGAAATTACTTTCTGGTAAGGAGACAAGAAATAAATAAACAAACACATATAATAGCCTCTATTAAGTATAAACTGCAGTATAAAGCTATAATGCTTGAAACACTCTGGCACTGACACAAGAACAGACAAGAGATGCATAGTGAGAAAGACTCCTCTTGCCCAAACTCTAGCCAGGCTCCTCTGAGCCCTCTTCTTGACTAGACCTCAACCTTGGCCTATAATGACTTGAACAAAAAGTAACATACTTTCTAACTGCTCAAGGCCACATCCCCAGGATGACTTTAGGCCTCCATAATGTACCTGCCTGGGAAAACTCAAAGCTACCGAAAGAATCTACTGTTTGTTCCAAACAGCACCTGAAGACAGAGTCCCAGTCTCCCAGCCTCCATGGGAGGGTAGGGGCCGAACTTCAAAAGCCATAGGGTTTCACACAGACAAAGCCCTCTTCCTGCATTTTGTAATTTTTCACTTCTCTGACTCTACTGAGTCCTCACTTACCTGGATCCTTATTCCATCATTCTCCCTTAAAAATACCCAGTCACCTCTGTACAAATCAAAATTGAGTTCAGCTCACGCTGGACTGTTTTCTCCACTGCAGTAGTATATTACTGATTCAAATTTGTCCTTACCTCACTCAGTAGTCTCCAGCTTTGTTTACCTCTGACACACAAAATAGAGTCTAAACTCTGTAGATATACAGAGTTTATTATATGATAAATTTGACATTTTAAATCAGTAGAGAATGGACCAATTTAATAAATGGTGTTAAGAAAATTGGATAATTTGGGGGAAATAAAATGAAAAATGGTCACTTAGGAAGCAGATGAAAGGTAGCCTTAAACAGGAAGAGGGTCACCTCTTATAGTTTCATTGGAGAAGAAGAGAAGGGTGAGTATGATGCAAGAACATTTGGGTGGTGGGGGAGCACAAAGAGGGAGCCACCCATCGGCTCCTCTATTTTCCTTGTGAAATGGAATCCAATATCTTATGCTGAGAGTAAAGGGGCATTTGTAAAATTAGGAACCTGGAGCAGATGGGGGGAAAGTGAAAAGAGAATATAATGAATGAAGTTCAAGGCACAAGTGGGGACTGTTCATTTGGAATAATTGAAATAAATGTAGAATGGGACCAAGCTGAAACGTTTGCAGGGCAGATGATGGGTAGAGTTCAGAGAGGTGAAACTGACTCCACAGCTCTGCAGACCATAGGGCAAACAGAGCCATGTACCTCAAGTTTAGATACCAAGCAGGAAATATGATTCCTGGAGCTCTGGGTCAGCAGTGCAGACCCACTATGGCACCCTAACATCAATACAACCTATTTGAGAACCAGGACAGGTTTCTTTATGAAACCAGAAAAACATCCCAAAGGGCTGAGTTTCCATCAATGTATCTTCCTCAGTATTTATTAGGCAACTTCTATAGTCCAAATTATTCTCTACTGAATATATTACCTTCACTTCCTTCATTTTGAATGGCAGGACTTACAGACAATAAGGGGGTGCTGATGGGTATTAGGTATCAAGGAAGGGAACCAGGGCCTGAACTAGGGAAGGCACAGAACTGAGCAGGGCTGAAGCTGAACCTGGAAGCTGGTGGTCACCGCAACCCAAGGATTTGAGACCAAACACCAATTTCCTCATGGTAAGTAAGAAATCTAATAGGCAAAAAAAAAAACCTTGAAGAATCAAGCACAGAGAATTCCAGGTTGTCTAGTAGTAAGAATTCAGAAAATCAAGGACGCTTATGTCTGAAACAAGACAAAGAATTTAGGAAAGAGTCTAGAAAACTGGTAGAGGAATAAGAGGGACTGTAGACTGGGCCATAGACTGTCAGAGCTGGAGTTGTGGACTTATTGTCCTCTCTGCCCAGAGCACTAGCTAGAGTTGGGGCAAGGAAAGGGCAGTTTCTGGCATTGACTTTGAGGAAAGTATCCCAATTGCAGATGTACCAGGCAGGCAGTCAATTATGAGGCATGTGGAGAAGAAAGAGCTGCATCTTTGCGAACACGATAAGGTTGTTTCTGAGTCTGCTATAACAAAATACCATAGACTGAGTGGCTCATAAACAACAGATTATTTATTTCTCACAGTTCTGGAGGCTGGGAAGTCTAAGATCAAGTTGCTGGCAGATTCAGTGCCGGGTGACAGCCCTCTTCCTGGTTCATACATGGCCATCTTCTCCCTATGTCCTCATATGACAGAAGGGGCAAGGAATCTCTGGGGTCTCTTCTATAAGGCCACTAATCCTATTCATGAAGGTTCCACCCTCATGACCATTAGGTCACCTCGCATAGGCCCCACCTCCAAATACCATCACACTGGGGATTAAGTTTCAACATATGAATTTGGGGAACATAAACATTTAGTCTATAGCCGTTTGCCAGTAGACTCTAAGGCTTGTTAAAGATGGAGGCAAGCCATCTTTGTGATTCAGGGTGGGAAAGATTTCTAGGCAACACCAATCTTTCAGTAACATCAGCATAGTCTTTCAGTAGTCTAAGCATCATAGTTCATTAATCCTAACAAATAAATGTGTTTTACAGGGAGTAGAGGATAGAGAAACTACATTTAAAAATATCAATAATCTGGTCACTTTCCTCCTTCCCAACTTTCAGGCAGACATTTTACTCCATGGGTTTCTAATATGCCATATTTCTAGGAACTGGTCCAGTATCTTTAAGAGTTCTATCCTATGAGTAGGTGAGGACCAAGACATCTCATAAACTCCTTGCCTCTCTACTCTGGGGCTTATAAAGTTTTTCCAAGCTCTAATACCTGAGCCTCTTACTTCCTCTTACTGCTTCTGGTGTTTCTCTGGTTGCCTCTATTCATTTTCGCATTTGTGCTTGACCTCCCCACTTAACTTGGATCGCTCAGTGCTTGGATCCCATTGTGCGTACTTAGTTGTGTGCGCACCGTGTTGGCTTTGCCCCCAGCCACCTGATTGCTCCATGCTCCTGCTCCTCTGTGTGCTCAACCCTAGCTCCTGGGACCTCCAGTCCCCCACTTATCCAGGACAAGAATTCAGGTAATATTCAGTCTCCTCCCCAGTGCCTTTTCTTTCTCTCCCCTAAACTGCTGCCTGAACTGCTCACCAATCAGAGTCACTTTCTCACAGACTTGGGCTCCATGAAGCTCATTTGATGTTATAGCAGGACATGGGGGTTACTCATCCCTAATTCAACTTTCTTACAGAAACACTGGCCAGTTTGCTGTTCCTCTGAGAGAGAGAAAAAGAGAAAGCTAGCAAGCAAGAAAAAAAGGCACCCCTCACATTGGGAAGTTGACCTGGCACTCACAGCTAATCATTGTTATTCTCCTATCAGATGTAAACTCACAGAACACCAACCTCAGACAAGGTGACCCCAAGGTCATGATAAAATAAGACCAAGCAAGGCCACGTCATAATTGAGTCGAAGAAAAGACAAAGACAGGGTCACTGTGCCACACATGACACACCCAGCACCCCCATCTCTGGGCAGAATGAGTGACTACTTCTTTACCAGTTACAGCTTTATCCTTACTCTTGCCTCCCCTCCTTAGAGATCAGATTTATTGAGACACCCAATTATAGAATTATCTCCATTTTCTGCCTGAATCAAACCCCTGCTTCCTTAGACTCTCCCCCAAATCACTCAACTGAAGCCCAAATCCCATCATAGCTTCTTTCAAACACCCCCTTAGTGAGACATTCCACGGTTCCCAGAACCTATTCTCTCCCTTGCTGCAATGAGTAATAAATCCAACTTTCTCAAATACAAGTTTGTCCCTGGTGGCCTTCAGCTGAAGGACATTGACTCTACCCAACATGAAATGGCCCCTCCTGTGTTCCAGGCCCTGTACTGGGCCATGTGGATACAAGGACAAACATGGCATGGCCTTATTAAATCCTTACAGCTACTCTGTGAGATGTATTTTATCATCTTCACTATACAGAGGATGAAACTGAGACCCAAGGACAAACAACTAAGAAGTGGTAGGGTCAGAACTAATTTACCAATCTGTGGGTTTCCAAAACTCCTATCCTTCCCTTAATTGGAAGCAGTGGCATTTAGTTTCTTCCCATAACTTGGAACAGAAGCAGACGTCACCCAACATCTCCGGGAGCAGCAAAGAGTAAAACCAGTCATGGCTGACCAGTAAAACAAAAAGACAATAGACTAGGTATAGTACGATGGCAAAACTAGGTAAACTCGGTAGAGGCCAGGAGACAAGAGTTCTTGAGCCAAATGGCCTAAAAGGCAGTATGGATTTGAGAATGAAACAGAGTTCCACTAATTTCAGGCAATTTGCAATATCTCAGTTAATAGGAACAAAGACCAAGGAGAATAAATGGATTGGCTCATGATGAGCTCATCTGAAGGGACAAAGGTGCAATAGGAGCTGCAAATATTTCGAGCAGTAGGCAAAGCAGGGGAATCAATGCTCCTCGTGTAATGAGGGCAAAGGAAAGGTTGAGAAGTAGAGAAAATAAAAACAGCAAGGAAAAAAGTCATCATTATCATGGAGTTAATGAACCAGGGCTCCCTGGGGAAGGGCAGAAGCCAGATCTTGGGCACAATTTCAGCCTGATCGTGTACATTGTTAGGAGTCGCCTTACACTGGCAGAGGACCATCTGTGTGAGCCTCGCTGGTGTTCTGGCCTTTGGGGTCGAGGATCCTGCAGTCTGAATTCATTTTCTCTTGGCAAAATGGATCTGTCCGCTCTTCTGAGCAGAGACCCAGAGCAGGAGAGAGGGCCTAGAAATCTTATTGCATGTCACGTTGCTCTTAAAAATCACATTTTTATGGGTGTAAATGAATCAGAAACATATGGATGAAATTTCCTGGCTTGACGTGAGCAGCCTCATACCCCAGGCAGTGCCCTCAAAGAGGATGCTTGGAATGTCAGTGTTGGTGCCAGAATCCTGGGTGGAAAGGTCAGGGGAGGAGCCCTCCCCCACCCTCGTACCCCACCCCTGCAGCACAGACCCTGCAGCTGGACCTCACCAGACCCACGAGAGATGTTCCTGCACCAGACCACTGCCCATTCCCTAATGTGCTCATTCTGATCCAGTAACAAAGGCTGAGGGTGTGTGCACACACACGCACACATTACACACACAAGCATGTGCCCACACCCATTTTCACTCCCCCAACAAATATTATAAACTAAGAGGCCAGGATGAACACAAAGCTGTGAAATAACAATGTCTATTCCTGTTTAAATGATGAAATCTTCCTACAGAAAAAGTAACTTATAAATAGAGACAAATACTAACACTAGATAGTTGAGCAATTGCAGGAAAATTCAGCCATGGGATTGTGGCATAAAAATCCATGGATATGAACAGAGAACATTTATTGAACTACCGTTTAAAGCCTTGAAAAGAGACACCAATCTCCCAAGGCTTTATGTTCAACCACCTATATTTTAGGTCACAGCAAAGAAACATAACTAGGCTGTGTCATATTCCTCACATGTGGATTAAGTCAAAAGTCAAGATGATTGGGATGAAAGTATGCACAGATGCCTCTCTGTCATACAATGTCTGAAAACCTGTATGGATATAACCTGAGTGAATGAACAAATGTGGGCTTTGGTGTCACTGCACAAGGGCTGAACCCTAGCCTTGCTATTTGCTAGTTGTTTGACCTTGAGCAAGTCACTCAACCTCTCTGAGCTGTTTCATTATGATATATAACATACCCCAAACTTTAGAGTCCAATAAATGATAACTCTCATCAGAATGAAAAGTTTCTCATTTACATTTTAAAACTGGACCTTCAAAATCATCCAGAGTTTGAGCTGAATTATGAACATATTTCTTAAGTTCAGGTGTGAGCACAATCCGTCCCAGATGCTAGCTCAATTTTTCATTCTCTGCCCCTGAGCCCACCTCCTTGACTTGGCTACCAAATTGGGCAATTCAAAGAAGTGCTGTCTGACTGCCCAGACACTTTCGGAGCACTCTCTCTGGTTTCCCTCATCACACCAGCCAACATTGCTTGTTATCTGCACTGTGCTCTTACCACACCACTCTAAGCACACCTTCCTCTCTGGGTCCAAGTCCCGGATCTCTGCCATTATTCCTCAAGGAACAATAAAGTTGGGAAACCTTTTCCCAGCTACTTAGGTCTTCCTGTCTTGCCAGCCAACTGTACCATACTCAGGTTGACTCTGCCTCTGCCTCTGTTCCTCTGCCCTGATTTTTGTTTGCTTACCAAATAAAATCCAAATTCTTTGTCCTGCCACAGTCTCATGCCTGCCTCCCTCATCAGCCCCTCCCAACATCCTTTCAACTCCAGCCAGACAGGTTTACTCCTCATTGTCCAACCACACCCAGCTTACACCTAGCTCTGGGTCTTTCCTTGGGAAGTTTTCTCCACCGCTATCCTCTTCTAGATGTTTGACTAAATTCCAGTCTTCTTTGAAGAGCTCCCATGCCCCCAGTCCATCTTCTCCCACTCCAGTACAGGGAGCTTTCCCTGACTGCTCCAGCCCACGTGACTTTCCCTTCCCCAGCACATCCATTTCCGATGCCAGTGTGTGGTCCAGCGTGCAGAGGCTGCTACAGCAGTGACTTTTCCCATGCATGTCCTAGCTCCCTACTCAGGGTGGAAACCCCTAGTGGGTAATCCCTAGTGCCTCCATTGTACAGGCTCTGCAGTGGGTGATTAGTCAGTATTTTATTGTCTTAAAGCCAGATTGGAGCAGTTAGAAGTTGACATGAAATTGGATTTTGTTGATAAAAGAGTTGTTTACTTACTGCTATAATATGCAATCCATTCTTTAGTTCTTATCATCTTATTCTCTATAGACAATGTGGCCTTTGGAGTCCTTATCAGGAAAGGAAAAACTGCAACCCCCTAGGCTCTGCCTGAGGCGGACACTGTAAATGGACACATTGTGCCCTCTGAGAAGCAGAATCAAAGTCCCAGCAGAAGAGTGATCTTTCTCTCCATGTACCCTCCACTCCAGACTATGGCCCCAGGTTGTGTTGCAGAACTGCAGAGCTCAGGGCATGGGGTGGGTCAGGATGCTTCCTGAAGTTACAGTGTGTAGTGGAACCCTAAGATGGAGAAGACAGAGGGCTCTGGGTGGGGGCGACCTATGTGAAGCCCTTGTGTAACGGGCATTACATCCTGAATCCGCATTGCGTGGTTACAAGCCTGCTCCGTGTTCTGCTAGGGATGACAAAAAGTAAGTTAAACAGAAAATACTTATGCAAAATGATCATATTTTGCAGACTTTTCCTAGAATATGACCTAAAGCAAGTCATTGTATCTTTCTATGGCTTTCCCTATGCTTACCTATGGAGATGATAATTGCACCAACCTCCTAGGGTAGTTGTGAAGGTCATTGTAGAAAACAAAATGTGGTACACCCATACAATGGAATATTATTCAGCCATAAAAAGGAATGAAGTACTGATACATGCTACAACCTGGATGAACCATGAAAACATTATGCTGAGTGAATGAAACCAGATGCATAGATGCAAAAAATATGCCATGTATGGTATGATTCTATTTATATGAAATGCTCAAAATGAGCAACTCCATAGAGGTAAAAAGGAGATCAGTGGTTGTCAGAGGCTAGGGACAGGAAGGAATGAAGAGTGACTGCTAAGGGGTATGGGGCTTCTCTTAGGGAAGATGAAAATATTGTGGAATTAGATAGTGGTGATGGCTGTACAACCTTGAAAATATACTAAGAAAACACAGAATTGCACACTTTAAAAGTAAAAAGCATGAATTTTATGGTCTGAATTATATCTCAATTTTTTAAGAAAATAAAAGCAATATAGAGAGCATGTTTGGCAGACAGCCTGGCAGAAACGAATGCTCAGCAAATACTGCTGTGATTGGGATACAGATTACTGGAAAGAGTAAGATAACAGAAAAAAGTTAGATGTGGGATTAAACCCTAGTTTTTCAATTCACTAGCTGTGCTGAGTAACCTTGGGCAAGTTATTTCAACTCTCTTCGATCCAGGTTCTGCAAAGTTTAATTGGGAGCCATAATACTACCCATCTTGTTGTATTAGGTAACACACGTAAAGTTCCCTTGCATGGCACTTGGCATGGCAGGAGATGCTCAATAAACCATAGTCCTCTTCCTCTTTAGTTCCTATTAAATCTCACTCCTGTAATAATTCTCATAACACAGCTGGAGCTGGCCAGGAGTTGGGGTGCTATCCCTGGAACTAATGAGACCCCAGCAGGGATGCTGGGTGGGATCACGCAAAGTGCTTGCACAGAGAGCCTCAAAAGAGAATAACCAGAAAAGCAAGTGAGAATTGCAGTCAAAAGGGAAGCAGAGCTCAGCACTGGGAATGTAAGCCCACAAACTAAGTCTCAGCAGCGTCTGAGACCCTGGGTTTGGTTGCAAAGTAAGCCAAAGGGTCAGGGACCAAGCAAACAAGATCTGGGAGCCGAGATACACTGTGTAGGATAAAGGCCATGAAAAAGCAATGGTGTTAGGGCCCAAGGCAAGGCCAGGCCTGTTTATTTAAAAGACACTAAACTAGATTGGACCTAAGAACTGATATCTGTTATCCTCACTAGTCAGTAAATCATTCTCCCTGTCACAGAAGCCTACGTAAAGGGAGGGGATGGAAGGGGAGAGGGGGAAGGGGAGAGTGGGTTCTTGGGAACTGGACGTGATTAATCATCACCACCTCTTCCTGGACAATGCAATTCAGTGTGCAGCAGTTGGGGGTAGGAAATCCTTTCTTGAAAACTCTTCCCCTTCTTATCCCACAGTCTAACAATCCTGCCAAAATATTGCCACAGGATAAATTTAAGGACAAAATACAGTGATTTGTTAGATGCAAAATTTCTGAGATGGGAGGCTTTTTGCTCAAGAGTTGAAATTGTTGCATTGACAAATGTTGGTGTCTACTGCTGCCGACTATCTCAGGGGGTAGGAAAGGGGAGAATTTGATCACACAAAGAAATTCCTCCTAGCTGTCTCTTAATCTATTCTGTGATCAATACTAACACTACCATAATACTTAAACTCTTCTCCCTTGTTGTCACTCGTGTACCTATGAATTCATCACCAAGGCCAGATGCAAGACAATAACGGGTCTACAGAAAAAACAAGGGCAAGTTATTTTATTATAATCCATAGAGAAGGTACCTGGTCAGCGTAATAAATGATACCAGGCACCTTCCCTGCAAATGGTGTGGCCAGTACAGTTTTTCCTCCTTCCCTCTTCCACAGAGATAGATCCATTCCCTTAAAGGCCATTGGATTCCAAGGCAGAGACGTGCACATATGTTTTTGCTTAGGGCCTGCATGTCCAGTGATGTCTAGGCTGTTTCTCTGGGACTTGGCCAACACAACTTAGTGAGTTTAGGCTTGCAACAGCAGACATTCTGCATTTCAAAAATTTCTCCTTTCAGTAGAGTATACTGCACCTCAAGGCAGAAGCTGAAGACTGGAGCCTACTGGGAATGCAACTATTAACAAAGAGCCGTGAAAGCCTTTGGCTGCTAGGACAATGCTAGGATTCTTACTGGATGAACTCCACATCCTGATTTGCACATTTAAGTGCTCCCTGACACACATACCCACTTATGCAAATTTAGGTCCGCACATAAAAGTGACCATCAACACGCTTATCCCACGTGCATATGCATCTCACACACTTATGCATATTTACACAAGTACCCTTGTGCACATGGTTGAAAATAAACACATGTACACATATGCATTGTTCATATGTAGGAGCACAGTTATAAAGACCCACAGATATACATGTACCTGTACACGCACATGTGCACACACATGCACACACACACACATACTCTCTTCGTGCATGTAGGTCCTCATATCCATGGCAGGAATTCTGTAACAATCTTGCGGTGTCCAAATTATAGCCACATTTATAGCCTTCTAGACAATTGCACCCCACTATAAAAGTGACATATGTTAGGAGACATAATGAAAACAATTACAGTGTTTGCTCTACCACCAGAAGTCTATAAATCACAGTGCCTGAATTTCAGCAAAAGGAAGAGGCAAAGCATTGCTCAGAACATAACCAAAATGTGACCAGGTATTAATGTTGGACAGAGCTTCAAGTGGAAACATGAAGGTGACAATATTAACACAAACCAGTAAATAAATAAGGGCTGATTTGGCCACCAGCAACTTCTGAAACCATTCTGATTTGAAATGGATGAGGACCTGAGGGTGAGGCCCATATACATCTCTGTGGCTTTCAAATTGAGACAAGCTTCCTGCGTTCCTCCTGGCTTGGGGAGATTATTTTTGCTAATGACATTTCAAGGGTCCAAAGAGGCCATTTTCTTACACAAGAAATGCACTGGAAAGGAGCGACATCTTTTTTGTTGTCATTTTTCAGCTTGGCAAAAACACATCTCAGAAGTAAAGCAGAAATTTTGGAGGCAGTTTGCCTAATGCCCCAAACCGGATTTACAAGCAGATACATTCTGTAGTGGGGCTATATTTGTTCCTAAATAGTTGGCAATGGGAATTATGATTTTCTTAGACTTAGCCTTAACAAGCGTTGGCTCTTCCCTCCCTCTCCACCCTAATGGTACTTCCCACCTCCCACTGCCCATCTCAAACCCTAAGAAGCAAATCTCTCCTTACACCATCAGCCTCAGAGAAACATGAGCCAGTTGCTCTGGAGTTGAGTTCACAGATGCTTTCTCAGGGCCACAGTAGTGTGCTGGAAGAACTGGAAATCTGGTGGCCAGAGAAACAGGGGTGGGAGGAGACTAGGGGTGGGTCGGGATGTAGGGCTTAGGGAAAGCTGGGCAAAAACTTTGAGTCTGAGAAATCAGAGCCCAGGGTGCTGCCTGGAATTCCAAAATGGGGAAAGATTTCAGCTGCTTTCATATGGAAATTGGCCTGGAAGCAGACGTTGAGTGGAACTGAAGCCAAGACCAAGTTCAGTGAACCTAACACACCGTTCAATCAACCATTGAAACCCAGGAGAAGAGAAGGCAGGAGAGGGAGGGCAGAGGGTCAAAGAGGCTCCCTTTCATTTGGACTTGGTTATGGAGGTGGCAGTTGGAGGAATTAAACACTGGAAACAACTTGAAGGCAAAATCCCATCTATCTGGAGGATGAGTTCAGCTGGGCTTTAGGTGAGAGAAAAGAGGAGGAGAGAAGAAGGAAATAAAGGAAAGCAAGCAAGCTAGGCAAGAGAAAGAAAGAGAGAAAGAGGAAGATAAACAATGCTAATCACTCAAAGCAATGATTCTGAAATTGACAAAATAAGCACAAATACATTAATGTGGTGAGTGTAACAGAAAGAAGAAAAGGAGTTGAACTTGCCTCTACTCTGCCAAGATTCTTCCCACCACCCCCCTTAGATAAAGGCTTTCAGAGATATGAAGATTCTTAAGGCAGATACAAATTGCACTTATGGAAGTTTACTTTGGGACTTGTTTTTAGCTTGTTTTGTTTTGTTTTGTTTTTTTAATTGTATATTCAAAGGAAAGTTAAGAAGCATCTACTCTTTGCAAAAATAAGCTAATACGGTTTATTCCTGGATACTTTTTGGGGGACTAATTTCCTGTCTTTTGTCCTTGATTTATTATTGCCTTTATTTGTTCTCCCCCATTTGGTTCATTTCATTCTTATTTTAAAAGAACAGCTCCAAAGACCCTTCTATTTTCATGGAAATTGCTCAGTAGTAATAATTTCAGATAGCTTCCAGAAGAATAATCATCATGCTGCCTGTTTCACCCAAGATGCTTTGCAGCATTTCACATAACAATTTACTAATTAATGACAAATTAAATGGAATTTGGTAAGAAGAATCAGAGGTTAGAGTACTGGTGTATACTGTGTGTAAAAAGGTATGCAAATACTTTCAGCCCATTTGTGGTTCATCAGTGGGAAATAATAGCTATTCTACTTGAAAATTTCAAATGCAGGAGGGCTGCTGCATAGAAGCAGAATTTGGAAGTTATTCATCGTTTTAATTTTTGAACAGTTTCTTAGATTAGATACTGTTCCTTCATTTTAGAGGAACAATGAACGTAGTCTTTTTGTTTTAATAACTTTAAAATCATAGGAATTTGGCCATACTTTGCTGCTTATATTAATTACATATTAGGAGGCGAGAGGCAGTTTTTGGAAATCAACACTTTGCCTGCTCTCGCACCTCTATGGCAGAGTTGCAGCAACCATCTTGTGGCCGGCAAAGCCTAAAGTATTTACAGAAAAATTTGTCAACCCCTGTCCTACAGGGTAGAGCTAGAGAGAGAACACTTATCCTAAAGAGAGAATAAAGGTTTTTAACTAAGAAAATAGTAAAAGTATTTTAATGTTTCTTACCACTGCTTAAAGCCCACAAATGGTCGTTATCAATCCAGCTGTCATAAAATTTGCCAAGTATTCTTTCTTGCTCAATGCACATTGAGGGGGGAAATGCTTTCTTTAGCCAGTTCTTTGGTAGCCCAATAAGCAGATGACTCACCTCAGGGAAACACTGGTCATTCCTAATGAGAAAAGCTTTGCAAAAAGTGAAACGTGTCTGCTCTCTGTGGAAGATCCAGGGGAACAAAGAAGGTTTCCTACGTCAAATAGAGTGATTGCTTTGGGCATGTGTCAGTTAATTTATTTTTATTGTTTCTAATTTCGAGAGTGAGACAAAGTATCTTTATTTTTCATTTTCAATTAATCTTCTTTTCAAAATATTAATGTTTAAAAGAGTTTTGGAAAATGAAAATTTTTTACTACATTTAATATGCTCCCCCCAGGATACTGGGTGCTACAACCACACATCAATTTAATTCCAGATCATATGGAATGTGTCATGTTGATGGGAGCAGAGACAAAGCCCAAAACAGAATAGCCCTTGCATGTCCACAACTTGGTACCACCCGACAGTTGCTATCACAGCCTGGCCAAATGTCAGCTTAAAATGACAAATTTCAAGATCATTATTTTTATGTGAAGTGGTCACCATTTTTCCCCATCAAAACTTGATTACGTGTCTGAATTGGCCGGCTGCATGGTCTCTCAGCACAGTCTCAGCACCTTTCCTCCTGGAGCTTACAATCTCTTACAGTCTTAGCCTCGTATGCACGGTGGTTTGGAAGATGCACTGGACTAAGAGTTTGCAGTTTGACAGACTGTGTGAGCAAGTAATGTGACCTAATGACTCCATAGTGGAGAAGGAAATGAGATTAGGTTGGGATGTCCAAACTTGGTATCTGTATCACCTCTCAATCACCATTTCAACAAATAGTACTGAGCACCTTCTGTGCCCCAGCACTGTGCTAGGTGCTGGATAAACAGCTGGGGAAAAATGCACATGCCCTTGCCATCAGGAACCTTGCTGGTACATGAATGTATTGTGAGAAGGGGAGTGAGGAAAGGTAATTAAACACTCACACATACAAATATATGATGACAAATTATGACAAGAGCAATGAAGAGACATTAACAGGGAGGGTTCTACTTTAGGTAGTGAAGGACTCTTCAGGGAAGAGGCATTAAAGGTGAATATTGAAGGATGAGCCAGTTAGAAAAACTGTGCATGGGCGGGGAGCATTCCAAATAGACTGTGCAGCAAGGGTAAAGGTGCTGAGACAGGAAAGAACATTGCACAATAGAGTAACTGAAGTAAGACCTGCACTCATGGCAGACATTACTAATCGATCAGAGCTCTTCTTTCTGTTGAAAATAGACAAAGACTCAGAATTCTCAACACAGCATTCCAGGCAGCCACCACCAATCAATTGGAGTTGATGACTGACGGAATCCATCTGTCATCCTTGGACCACATGATTTTGGAAGGTCCTCCCAGCCCTGGAATTTTCTGATACTCTGGTTCTCATTTTAGTCAGTATTTGAATACTAACTCTTGGTCTGAACATCCTTCATGTGCCTGTTTTCTTCCAACTTTATAAACTTCCAGGAGATGATGAACTTTCTCTCTCTCATCCCATTCCATTCAATTCCTACAGCCAAAGCCCCTTTCTACACCTCTATTTTAAAGGAAATTTCCCTTCCATGGTGAACTCTCACCCACATGTAGAGGTTATCTATTGCTTTGCAACCAATCACACCAAAACCTAGTGACTTAAACTAACAATTAACCTTTCCCTGAGATTTTGTGGGTTGGCTGATCAGTTCTCGTTCCCACAGCAGCCTTCAGATGGGGGCTGGGGTCAGCCAGAACAGATGGGAGAGCAGACATGGCTGGGCCTCACTCCCCGCTTGGTCCTTTACCCCATCTTCTTCCTGGCATGGCAGACTGGAGTAGAGTCATGAGAAGCAGAAGCAGATGCTGCAAGGCTGCTTATGTCCGAGTCTCAGAACTTCCATCATGCCACTGCTTCCTATTGGTCAAAGCAAGTCACAAGTCCAGTCCATATTCAAGCCCTCTCTCTTTTTTATGGGAGGAACATCAAAGACACATTGTCAAGGGGCATGTACACAGGAAAGGGGAGAATTTGTAGCCATATTTTTTTATCCTGCCCAACAAAACATTATTTCAAAATTGCTGAGGTGGAACAAACAACCAGGCTACCTAAATCCTAGCCCATTGTTCTCTCTACCCTTCAACACTCAGGCCTTAAGGCATTGCTTCCCAGTAGGTAATTGGGAGGCCTAAAGAAATCATGATCATAATTCTGAAGAGCATGGTGGGCCTTGAGCCTAATGCAAGCTAAAGACAAACAAAACATTCAATTTGGAATAGACCTGTTTATTGCTATAGTGACACCATATCATTGACAAGGAAGTTCCTGATTAGTTCAATTTCCAGAGAGGGAGAGACAGCACTCACCTCTGAACCACCTGTACTTTTCCTTTATGGCTTATCTACTTATCGCTTTCTACCTTGTAGAGATAGCACTGATTTTTGTAGATATCATAATAGAAAGATCTCAAACTCAGGGCATATGCACAATTTGTATCCCAAATGCACCTCATACTAGCTGGGTAGCCTAGAGTTAAATCTCTTTGCCATTGCATCCTCACGTTTTAAATGAACAAATAGTAACTTGCAAAGTTGTTGTGAGAATGAATGGAAATAAACACAAAGCTTGTAGTGAACTTGCTAGCCTATAGTGGGGACTCAATAAATGCTACTATTGCTATTGTTAACTAGGTTTGGTCCAGGAAGACTTTCTGTAAGAGGCAGTATCGGGCTGAGATTTAAAGAATGGGTAGGATTTGGGTGTTGGTGAGGAACCTGATAGAGAAAGTATCAGACAAAAAACACACAATGTGACTCATTTAGGTGAAAATAACTGTCCCAACCTAGCTGAGGGTCTCATCCTTAAATTTAGCTTCAGTCCATTGGTTTAGGAAATAAAGTAAGGAAGGAGGCTGCGGCCAGATACACAAGGATTTTGATTCTGGATAAGGAGCCTGGGCTTTTTCTAGCAGACAATTGAAGGCCACTGAAGGAGAGAGTGACAAAATGAAAAACAAACAATCAGAGGAAGATTTAGGCCCTGCCTGGGCATGGCAGGATGGCAAGAATAGAAAGACGAGAGGGAGGAGAACTGGTTGGGAGGGGAGACGGTATGTGGAGGTACAGTGCTCTTGGGAACATCTATCCAAATGAATGCTTCATATCTCATCAACTGAGTAGGTGGGCGATTTAGAAATATGTCCACACATTCTTTGACACTCCTCCCGTGGAAAGACAGGGTCTACTTCCACTCCCTTGAATGTGGGTCTACGTCAGTAACTAACCTCTAATCAACAGAATGCAGCAAAGTGATGGTGTGGGACTTCAAAGGTTGGGTCATAAAAGGCACTAGAGCTTCCACCTTGCTCTCTGTCTCTTAGGATGCTTGCCTTTGGAAGCCAGTCCCCAGGCCATGAGGAAGCCAACAGCCCCATGGCAAGGCCATGTGTTCCAACAGACCCAGCCCCATCTGAGGTCCCAGCTGACGGCCAGTGTGAACCTCCCCCCAAGCAAACGGAGTGGCCTCTAGGTGGCCCAGGCCCAGCCTCTGTTCCCCTCTCTGAACCCTGCTCGAAGTGCTGATCTGTGAGCAAAGTGAATGTTGTTGATATGTTAAGCCATTAAGTTTGAGGGTGTTTTGTTTCCTCAGGAATACATAACCGGAACCGGCTGTTTTAGGTGCTGGCTGGATGTCACGTACAGTCACCTTCTCCTGTTTGTGCAGAAGGTCAATTATCTAGAAATCATAGTATTTTTTTGTGGGACGCTCCCCATCACATCACCCTCTCCGTTTCTTTCATAACATTTATCACAATTTGTGGTTATAGTCTTTATTTGCTCATTCACTTATTTTCTTTTCCTCTCCCCCAGAACAGAAGCTCCCTGGTTACCCTGATCTTTCTCGTTGTATCTCATCGCCTAACTCAGTGCCTGGCATGTGGTGAGCAGGTTAAAAATATCTGTGGAAAAGTAATGAGTGGATCAACACCATGAAATCCAGATACATTCAATTCCATTACACAGGACCCACTTACAAAAGCCATGTGTCAACGTTTTAAGAGAAGAAAAAATCTATGCAATTTAGGATTTTTAAATTAAAATGATTTGCATTGGGACTTCCCTTGTGGTCCAGTGGTAAAGAATCCGCCTTACAATGCATGTGACGGGGGTTCGATCCCTGGTCAGGGAACTAAGACCGCACATGCCGCGGGGCAACTAAGCCCACACACGCCACAACTACTGAGCTCCCGCGCCTCAACTAGAGCCTGCATGCCCCAAACTACAGCGCCCATGCACTCTGGAACCCACGCGCCACAACTACAGAGCCCATGCACCCTAGAGCCTCTGCGCCACAACTGGAGAAGAGAAAACCCGCATGCCACAACTAGAGAAAAGCCTGCACATCACAAAGAAGAGCCAGCACACGCCTCAGCGAAGATCCTGCGTGCCGCAACCAAGACCTGAAGCAGCCAAAAATAAATATAAATAAATAAAATAATAAATGAATCTTTAAAAAAATGATTTGCATTAATTTTTTTCTCATACAAATTGGTAACAGGCAGCCTGTGACCCATCACTATTACACACACACCTCCCAGCTCACAGAAAAAGAATCATCTTAGATGCTTCTCCCGAGAACCATTAACACACGGCATCTCAACAGACTCTCAACAGCTCCGCGTGGCAGATATTCCTATTCCCAATTAAGAGATGAGGAAGCTGAGGCTTAGAACGATTCTGAAAACCTCTCAAGATCCACGACTATGCAGTGAAGAAACCAGGGTGCAAACTCAGGTATGACTCCATACTTGTGTCATGCGGGGCTAACCAAGTTCAAGTGGACCAAGAAAGCCTGAGGGGATCTTTCTTTCTGTGTGAGGGCAATCCATGGATGTGCTGCATTTGCTCATAGGCAATTCTTCAGGGTATGCAGAGATAGGGGTATGAGTATATACTGATCCTTCCTTCATTCTTTTAGTCATTCAACAAACTCTTGCTAGGCACATTCATTGTAGAGACCAGAGCCTGGGTAAAGGACATGAGCTCAGGGAGTTACAAGGCAACATGGCAAATGTGTACCAGATGTGTAGAGAAGACAGAGGAAAGCACAGAGGATGCTCTGTGGCCCTGTCCGAGGGCTTCACGGTAAATCTCATCCTCTCCCACACAGCCAGGCTCTTGCTTCACCCCACTTTAGCCTGCTTTCCCCTGAGATTCCTTCTTATCAAGAAACAGTGGGTGGGGCTGAGGACAAAGCCCTCTTAGGCAAAAGCAGTGTCTGAAGCCCTCCCGGGGTGCCCTGCATCCCTCACATACTGCATCACCATGCTCTTCTGTCCCCAGGCCTCCTGGGCAGGACCAGCGGGCCCGGTGAACACGCTCATGTCTTCAGATGTGGCAAATACAGAGCAACAGGGAAGCCTACCAATGACAGGGTCGAAATCAATTTTAATTGGGTCCCATGACAGGATAAAATGTTTTTGTTGTAATATTGTCTTGATAAAAGCCATTGTAATATTTAAAATGTGGTATTGATCCTTCTGCGAGGACCGTAAATCCTTGCAGAGCTGAGAGCCTGACCACAGAGGATGGGCTGGCTGCTGGGAGACCGTGAAAAACACAGTGCCCTTGGACTCCGCCATCACCTGCAAGAGTGGAGGAGGCCAAGCCCGGCCAGCCCTCGCGTTCCTCCCACATCAAAGTGGGGATGCCATGATCCCCGAACTGACACAGGAGAACTTGAGAGAAACTGTTTAAACACGGGAATCAAAATATGAAACTAAGTCACCTGCTCGTGTTTTATTAGGCCTTGTTCTGAATCAATACAAGACCCAGGGCCCATGATTCCTCATGCTGAAAGGGAATACTTTTTCATCCTAAAACTGAATCAGGCTGCTTAAGTAAAACAGATGTTACCGTTGAGTTCCATGATTCCTAGCCCTCCCCCAGCCATCCTCTCTCCCTGAACCGGACAGAGGGAGCCCTCCTGTTGTCCCTGAAATCCAAGTCAGGGCTGGAAAATCCAAAGCCTTGGAATTTCTCAATCCTGAGCCCACAAAAGTTTTCTCTTCTGTTTACCGGGGAGGGAGACCGAGTGGGGTAGGCAAGTCTGTTAGCAGAGGATTTGAAGATACAGTGGCGAACTGAAAGGCAGAGAAGATTTTCATTTCCTGTGTTATGGGGTGAAATAATATCAGTATAAAAAACCTGGCAGCGAGATGGAAGATAGCAGTTTTTACATTGATAAGTATTTGTTCATTTCCTGACAACAAAAAAATATAAATCTCTTCAGAAATTAAATGCCCCGGCTTGTTGGAGCACTTTTGTGGCGCTCTGTGCAAGGCTGGCTCCCTTTCTCTGGGCCTCTGCGGGCCTGGTAATCACAGCATCAGTCATTATCCCTGGATCACGCGGGCAGCAGCAGCCGGGCTGCGCAGGGCCCAATTCTCCCACTTTTTTGTGTCACTTATTTTCTCGGCGGGCCCGATTTGCATTTTAATGGAAGTAGTTTATAGACTTCTCCGCTGCCTTCAGAGTGCCACAAGTGGCATCATTAAGTGAGCTAAGCCGGATTAATGCTGATAGTAAAGTCAGATAATACAATAACAGAGGCCTCCTGCCATTTGCATTAGGTGAGGAGTGCGGGGCTGCCTGGTGCCTGGCGATAATTTGTAAGTGCGATATGTTGTACTTGAGAGGATAAGATTAAATTTAGTGGGTTTAACTGTCATCCCAGTAAGTCAATTACTTCATCTTTTCAGCCTTTGAATTTCTTTTATAAATAAAATAAATGGAATATTGAGCTGCTCCGCAGCCATTTCGAGCTCCCATGAAGAAGAATTACACAGGCTGGGCCAAAAAAATAAAAGGCTTCGGATTCAGCTCCATAAACAAAATATAAACTCCATTCAGGTGCCAGCATGGCAGCAGCCTCGAAATATTGTCCATCTCTCATATCACAAGCATGACAGATTCCATTGTGACTTTAGTTCCTCCATAATAGGAAATATTTATGTTGTGCCTGGGTCTTTTCTATCCCAATCCCTCCCATTGTAGGAAGCAAACACTCCAACACAGAGCCATGGGCCTCTCCGCTCCCTCCCTCCTGGCCCCTTGTTGCCCCAGCGCTAAATATTTAGTGTTCGGGGCGGATATTAAGAAAGCCTCATGACCCAACTGAGAGAGAGGAGATGCATCCAATTTCAGGCAGGCCTCCGATAAACAGAAGGGTTCAACTTCCTTCACACCATCTTCTTCTCCTCCACCCTGGGTTGCTGCCGGTGAAGATGACATCTCTGGATGAAAAGCTGAGCTATCTAAGCTATCTAAGATAGTGAGTGGGATCTTGATAGAAGACCGTCAGCATCTTCATTTATTCACAGAGAGAGGGGAGGAAAAATCCAGGAAAGAAAGAAAATCAGGCAGTTAAACCTTTACAGGCACCCACCAGTGCAAGTTATGTCTCAGGAGACCTGACTCTGCTGTCTTCTCCACTGACTAACAAGCATCCTTTTTTTTTTTTAAATACGTAATCTCTGTGACTGCTGTTCTTAATCATGGATGGATGGATGGATGAATGAGTGAGAGAAAGAGACAAAGGGCATAATCTTTGTCAAGACCCTAGAAGACTGGTAGCTAAAAAGCACAGCACCAGGTATTGATGACCCACCCCTGGGGGGAACCAGGATTACAGCCAAATGGATTTGAGTGTGTATGCTCCATGCCCTGACCTGTTTTGGGTGCTACAGAACAAAAGGAAAGGCATAAAAGATGGTCCTTGGAGAGATGCAGGAAAATGTTCAAGCAACCAGCCTTTAATGAAGAACCCACGGTGATGCATAGATGAGAATGAGGGCCCAAGTGGCTCTCTGGTTCCTGATCAGCCTCCCACCCTCTTCTCCCACCTCCACACAAATCTACTCCAACACGCTCTGCATAGGCACAGGCTACGCCTCCGTTTTTGGCGAGCCTTCCTCTTCTTTCTTCACCTGGCTAAACCCTAGCCTTTTGCAAGACCCCGGTCATGCATTTCCTCCTCCGTGAGCCTTGCCCTGCCCACACAAACCTATGAAGACTTTCCCTGAGCAACCCCTGATAACAGCACTGTGTTAAGTGCTCTGCAAACATTTATTGTCATGCCGCCTTCCCTACCAAGCAACAGGTTCCTTGAGAAAACAACACCGTAACTCCCTCGTTCATTAATTACTTCATTCTTACACCCATCAAGTACCATGAAGTTCTTGGTATGTTTCTCCAGTCATAGACATCTGTTGTTTCTGGGGAAAATATCTTGGGTAGAGCAATAGACTCCATCGCTCTTAACCACTGGATAGTGTTTTCTGTGCGGAGATCTGTGTGGAGTGCTGTGCTAAGTACTGTACCGACTGCTAGGGACACAGAGATGAATGTGTCGCAGTTCTCGCCGCTGAAGAGCTGAGCGCAGGAGGTGAAACAGGCATGTAAGCAACTCAAATACAATGCATGCCTATTTGTTCTGGTGTTGAGCACAAGACTTGACCTGCAAGAGATGCTAAACAAATGTTGGTTAAATAAATGAAGTTTTGATGAGATGTGGGGACTTAGCATGGGAGATTCTGCAAATTCTTTAATGTTATAGCTGTGAGACTGCTATCACATCTTTCTCTGTCCCCTTCTTGATCTCTAACCCACTCCCTTCACTGTCACTGTCAAGTATTTCAGCAAAAGGACTAGAAGAACCTCTCCAGAAGGTACCATGAGCCTTAAGAAGGTAAAAGCTGAAAACCATCTCAGGTGAATGGAGCTGTTCGTGCTTTCTGAGAGTTCTCTGGAGGATCCATCTCAAGTCTACAGACCACATCGCCCCAACAGAAATCTCCCTAAAAGACACCAATTCCCATCTGAATGCTTTCCGATCTCTTACTATGTGGCAGCACTCTGTGAGTTAAATACTTCAGAGGGATCTAAGAGTGAATCATATTCTGTCTTCAATCAGTTCAAAATTCTACTTCATTTGGGTGATATGGTTTGTCACGGGGAGCTGTTAGCGAGAACAACCTGCTTCCTGGATCCTGATTTATGCCTTCAGTCAGCTGTCAAAAATCTGCAAGTCAACTATTACTAATAACAATAATGACTATTATATTTGTATATGTTGTATATTTTAAAAAATTTAAAAGTACTTTATATATCCTTTATGTCCTTTGTTAAGTGCCAAGTGTACCTTCCCTCGCACCCTGCCCCAAGAAAGCCTCCAGGGGCTGATAGGGATTCCTATTGGGAAGGTTTCGCAGGAAAGAAAATGAGGGGTGTGTGTGTGGTGTGTGTGTGTGTGCGTGCGTGCGCACACGCGTGTGCGCGCATGCACACACATGCGCAATGTGTGCCTGTCTTTGAGTTGATTCCAAAGCCAAAGATATAAATGACTTTTAGGTTGCCCCTTGTTTTGTATTATCCACGCCTCTGCCCTTCACTAGTGCAGATAATCGAGAGTTCACTGTACTGTGGTTAATTATACAGCAGGGCTGAGAGCCAGCAGTCACCAAAGTGCTAGGAATTTCAGGCACAAACCCTGTTTACCCTTTACACTTTAATAGGGACAAGGATTTTGTTTGTTTACTTGTTTAATTTTGTTTATTTACTTGTTCAATTTTGTTTGTTTGCTTGTTCAATTGTTTAACTAGATCTGCTATTGACTTAGTGCCCAATCTGTGCCAGGCACTCCGCTAAGCACTCTTCTATACATCACCTCATGGTGAGTACTATTATTATTCCCATTCTAGAGCTGAGAAAGCAGGGGGTAAGAGAAATTAGGTGACTTTCCCAAGGTCACACAGCTAGCAAAGACTAGAGCCAGGCTGTCTGAAAATATTTGGTGAAGTACGATTAATGACTTAATCACTGACTTTGCTTTATTGTCTGACAACCATAGGTATTAAACACATACTTCTGTTTTAGCCTAATTGCTCCAATGATTTCCCTCTAGTATCTTCAGTATGGAATCCAAAACGCTTTGCAGGATTCCGTGCAAAGTTTTCCTGAGTCCACGGACAGTTCAAGAAAACAAGTTCTGATCATTCAGAGCCGTGCTTGAGGTATAAACCTCAGGAGGTTAGAGCTGAGGCTTGTGGCCCAGGCAGTTAAGGTGATGGCAACATAGCACATGATAGTTGCCCTTCTTTAAGTAGTTTCCCTTCGAGTAAAGGGAAAGAAGAGGCACTCGCAGGGGTGGAATATATGCCAAGATGCTGTACACACATGGCCTCATTAATCACGGCAATCCTGAAAGGTTAACGCTCTTACTCCCTTTACACAGAGGAACCAGGGGTACAGGGAAATAAAGTGTGTACGATCACACAGATCAGACCCAGCTCCATCTGGCTTCAAAGTTCATATCTTTCCAGCCCTCTTGGAAGTTAAACTTATAAACTATAAAACTACACTATTAACAGTACAATGTCAGAAAACTTGATAAGATTTTAGCCTACATCTATGTGATATAACACATTTTTTTGTCAGATTTGTTTCCGTCTATGATCCTTAAGGATAATGATGAATTTCAGCTCTTTGCATGTGAACTATTCTCTGTCTTGGTCAAAACAAACAAATACACCTTTGCGTTATTCATTCCAGGCCTAAACATTGTTCACTTCTTGTTTCCAACTACATCATTTCATTTTTTCTGTCTCTTAACCCTATTCTTGTTTATACTATTTCTAAATGTAGTCTTAAAACCATCCCACTGTTCCTGTTTTCAAATGAAGGTATATCTGGTTGACCTTTGATAACCAATTCCTGTGTCTCACTTTCTGCCCACAAGTTTGCCTATATAGCTGCCCTACACTCTCCAATTACATCTTTCTTTCTCTTTTTAAAATTTATTTTCTTACACCACATGGGAAATACTTGGTCAGCATATCCCATAATATATAGTCCTTCATGGATTTGAGAAGCTCACTTACACAGCTATGTTTTACTAATTTATTTTTACATTTTAGTCAAAAAAGAATGTGCCAAAGGAAAACAGACTTCAAATGGAATTTATCATTTCGAAGCACAGTTCCATAACCAATTTGACTTCCAGTTGTTTTATTATTCCAATTAATCGCTTTAAACCTCTCTAAAGAGTTGGCATTTACATTTTTCATTTCCATCGTTAGGAACATTCTTCTAATAATAATATTTCCTAACGCCTACACTATTTCTGGGTTTGATTCCACGATACGTGGTAGCATTAATCAGCAACCTGAGCCTGAGTGTTCGTACAGATATCAGTGTCCCATTTTCTCTAAAATTAGCAATGTCACGCAAGCTTTCAGATGCTGTAATTACAACCGCAACAGAGCAGAAAAGCTCCCAACAGCCACCCAGGCTCCAGCAGCTCCAGAATCAGCCCACCCCATCTGGAAATTCAAGTGTTCCTTCCTCCCTTTCACGTCTGGCTTCCAAAATAGCTCCCTTCTGCTTGAGTCCCTGCCCCAAACCCCTGATACAATGCAAGTTCTGTTTCCAAACATGTCGTGAGCTCCTCCCTGAATGTCCATGGGTGTTAGCATCTGGACTGACCTTGGGCTGCTGTCTGAGGCCCCAGGTCACAGAGTGCTTAATCCTTAAATACATCAGCCGGGAAAAGGCCAGACCACGTCCCCTGAAAGTCAGAGGGGACAGCTGTCTGCACAGGTGATGTGGGGAAGGCCAAAGAACATCCTTGAGCACAGACATCTGGCCTGTTGCTCCTTCCCAGGACACCCAGATTGCCAGCTCCTTGGACTGAAGGCAGTGGAGTCAGGGCTCTTGTCCCTCTGCTTTGTGGAGTCTCACCACAGTGGGCACTCAGACAAATGTACGACCTCGCCCCCTGGCTGAAGATTCTCCTCCCATCCCTCCCTCCTCTCCTTGGCTGTGAGCAGTGCCAGGCAACCAAGAAGAAACCCCTTCCTTCCTTTCTCTCAGTCCCTGCCCCTGCTACTCCTCCTTCGAAGTGGACAGTGTCAGTTTTGTGACCTTGGGCACATGTCTTGACTTCCTCCCAGGTATCCCCCCAAGACCTGAAGTCCCATGTAAACATAAGTTAGATGAGCTCAGACAGTGGAACTTGTTTAACGCTGTACCCTGGCACCCAGCACAGAGCTTGAAACATCGCACGCACTCAAAAAATATTTGTTGAATGAATAACTGAACTTTGTAGCTGAGGACACTACCTACCTGAGGGAGTTTAGGAGGGATAGCTGTTTAAAGATTATCTAAGAAAATATGTTTTAAATTAGTTTGTTTCCATCTCTTAAAATTAGCGGTGACTTCTAAGCAAAAAAAAAAAAAAAAAAAAAATCACATATCCCAGAGGTATAAGGTGAGTGTGAGAAAGAGAAGAAGTTATAAAAAAAAGGTATCCAAATAGGCCTATGTGGTGGTTTTAAAATGTCCACAAATTCCTTTATATTCCTTCCTTCAACAGTGGAGCTTAATTTCCTGCCTGTGAATAATCTGAACTTAATGACTCATTTCTAATAAATAAAATAAGTCAAAAGTGACAACGTTCAACTTTGGAGACGAGGTCATAAAAGGTACCATGGCTTCCTGCTTGCTCTGTTGGATCACTCACTCTGCAGAAACTAGCTGTCACCTCATGGAGACAGGTGAGAAACTGAGGCCTCCAACCCACAGCCAGAGAGAAACTGGTGTCTCATGCAAACAGCGAGTGTGTTTGGAGGTGGATCTTCCAGCCCCAGGAAAGCTTCCTGATGACTGCAGCCCTGGCTGAACTCTCATCTGAGCCAGAGCCACTCAGCTAAGTTGCTTCTGAATTCTTGGCCTATGGACTGTGAGATGATTTGTGTTTGTTGTTTTAAGCCACTAAATTTGGGGATAATTTGTAATGCAGAATTAGATAACTGATACAGCCCCATAAAACCCCTCACCAAGAGGCCTGCCCAGCACTCCTGGGCTCAGAACTCCCTCACTTCCTTGGCAGGTAAGTCCCAGGTCTGCTGGTAGCAGGTCCTGGGCAGAGAAGTACCTGCCATCCCTCTTTCTCCTGCAGACTGTCACGTTTGCCCCTCCTTCCAGGGTTTTCCTGATATTAGCAGTTCCAGTTGTCATTGTCATGGCAGCTTTAGACCCCTGTCTCTGTTTTGGCTTCCACAGTAATCTCTTGGCAGAGATCAAAACATCCACAGGCCAAATAGGTCCCCAACTCTTCTTTGTTTGACTTGCATTTTGTTTTGTTTTAAGATGTGAGCTACTCTGAAAATAGGAAGGGTAATTTCAATTAGGATGATGTAATGACCCATATGTATTTAGCTTGTCTCTCACCAATTAAAAGTAACATCAAAAGAAAAATTGTAAAATTTTTAAGCTGCAAAGACCAAAAAACATGGAGATTGGACAACAGCAGACAAGAGATTTCAACAGAAATCTCTTTAGAGGCGAGTGGAGGTGTGACAATGGACTTTGAGGGAAGGAAGCTCAACGTGGGGAACTATGGAGGATTAGACTTATGAAAAGTGGACCCAATATGCCCTGAACACTCTTGGAAAGGCTCAGAGCTTCTGAACATGAAACCTCATAAAGAAGACATGAGGTGTAAGGCTGAAAACAGGATAACTGGTTGGATAGCTGTATATGGAGAGTTGGAGCTCCTGCCTTGCAAGCACCTAAGCAGCCTGGCAACCAGCACCCCTCCTTGCCAAGTGCTTTGGCCTTGACAGGAGACTGTGGCTTAATCTTCGGGGAACTTGAATCTGAGAATCTCCAGACTTGGGAACACAAGTCAAGTTTGGTGTGGGAGACACTGGGACATAAGGCTGATGAAGATGCTTTCAATATTTTCCCCTGCCCTGTTTTAAAAATCTCAGTAGCTTCATTTATGATCACCAGGTAGGAGGTTTGAGGATAATTCTTGAAATAAACTGAATGGTCACATGGAAGTGCCATGTTAATAGGCTGACATTAAGAGTCCCCCTCAGAGAAAATGGTGACTCACTGCTTAACCACCTTACAGAGAAGCCCACCAGTTAACAAGTCTCACCCAATGTACGGAGCTTCCAACTAACTTCCAGTGCCCTGCTCCGAAATATGAACAGCCAGACAAGAACCACCGATAATTTGAGGAAATGCTGACAGAAAAGTCAGAGATTAAAAAATAAAAATTAAAACCAAAACAAAGACACACACACAGAGAAGAAAGGAATCAGAAGTAAACTTTAAAAATATAATCAATAATATGAAACAAGAGAAGATACTATATTAGTTTTTCAAGGCTGCTACAAAAAAATTACCACAAATTGGTTGGTTTAAACATAGATATTTATTATCTCATACTTCAGCAGCCAGAAGTCTGAAATCAAGATGTCAGCAGGGTTGGTTCTTCTGACGGCTGTGAGGAAGAATATGGTCCAGGCCAGTCCCCTAGCTTCTGGTGGTTGCTGACAATCCTTGGTATCTGTCTGTTGGTTTGTGGTTGCCTCACCCCAATCTCTGCCTCTGCTGGAATATGGCCTTCCATGTGTCTCTCTCTGCATCTTCACATGGCTTTCCTATAAAGAAACCAGTCATTAGATTTGGGTTCCATCATAATCCAATATGACCTCATCTTAATTTAGCTAATTACATCTGCAAAGATGTTATGTACAAATGAGCTCACATTCGGAGGTTCTAGGAAGACCTGAATTGGGTGGGGACACTATTCAACCCAGTACAGACACTATACTGAAACAGCAACAAAAACAAAGGAACAACCAGAGAATAGGAAAGCACACCTGGAAATTGAACCTAGAGTAGCCAAAGTAAAAACTTCAATAAAATATTCTATTAGGGTTCACACAAAGAAGCAGAACTACTATGAATATTACAGAATAAGGAATTTTTATAGGAATTTAGACTTTACACATTGTAAAATAGTAAAGTCTTGAAAGGGAAAGTAGAAGATCAAGGGACAGCCCTAACCAGCCCTCCTGAAGCACAGGTACAGGTGGCGATTTCGGGCACCTTCAGCTTCTGCAGTGGGTCTGTGAAGGGTTACTGGGTAGAAGTCTATGGGAGCTGCTTCTTCCTAGCTCCTGTTGCAGTGAGTTTACAGCCAAGCATCTGATGGGAGCTTGGAGGCACTGTTGCAGCAGAGCCAACATGAAGGAAAAGAGCTGGACCAGACAGGGAAAGAGTATATCGAGTGGGCAAGACAAATTGGAACCTGCTGGCACCTCTGTCTCTGTTTTGTCACTCACCACTTCTAACCATGATGAGCTCCAGCGGTGATGACTACTTCCTGTCTGCTGCCCAAGTCTTACACAAACTTCTCTTTGGGCCAGCTAAAACTCTGAACCATACAGAGTAGGTGATTGGGGGGAAATATAGTTCCATGTTAGCCAAGTTCACATAGTGGAAAATCAACACTGTGGAACCACCCATGGTAGCAGATTCTAGAAAATATACATCAGGCTAACCAAGCTGATATGGTACAAAACTGGCATAGAGATGAGGGAATTGTGCAGAAAGTAGAACAAAAAGATAAAGAGAAGACAGAAAAGTTAAGAAAGTTTGAGATGTGGTCCAAGAGGTCCAATATTCAAATTATAGAAATTCTTGAAAAAGAGAACAAATAAACCAGAGAAAATACAATTATTACAGAAATTAAGGGAGCTTCCCTGGTGGCACAGTGGTTAAGAATCTGCCTGCCAAAGCAACGGACACGGGTTGGGGAAGATCCCACATGCTGCAGAGCAGTTAGGCCCGTGTGTCACAACTACTGAGCCTGCACTCTAGAGCCTGCGAGCCACAACTACTGAGCCCACATGCCACCACTACTGAAACCCGCATGCCTAGAACCTGTGCTCTGCAACAAGAGAAGCCTCTGCAATGAGAAACCCGTGCACTGCAACGAAGAGTAGCCCTCACTTGCCACTACTAGAGAAAGCCCATGCGCAGTAACGAATACCCAATGCAGCCAAAAATAAAAAAAAAAGTGAAAGAAATTAAGAAAATGCCACAGAAGTGAAGAGAGCTAGGCTCCAACTTGACAGGGCTCCTCTGGTACAAAGTGTAATGAATGCAAGAGAGCCAAGGTTCGTAACTGAACTTTCAGAATACCCTGGGCAAAGATTTCGTTTTCTACAGGAAAACAAAATACCAGATCACATAATGAAGACTGAGAGTCAAAAAGGATAACATTGGAAATTCGAAGACAATGGAACAATGCCTTCAATATTCTGAGGAAATTTATGTTGAATTCTCAACCTAGAATTCTATACCTAGCCAAAATATTCAAGTGTATAGATAGAATTTTTAGACACATTAAGGATAAAAAAGTTACTTCTCATGCACAATTCCTGGAAAAGCTACTGGGGTCTGTACCTCAGAAAAACAAAATAGTGAATAAATCAAGATTGGAGTATGCTGCAGTATAACACTTTAAAGTCACAAAGGGAAATCTCAGGATGACAGTTATGTACCAGGGCTAAGGAGTAATTCATAGTAGTTCAGAAGAATGGGTAGTTCTTCAAAGAAAAAGTGGAATCAATATATATGACAATATAAAAAATAT
This sequence comes from Monodon monoceros, assembly GCF_005190385.1. Lineage (NCBI taxonomy): Eukaryota > Metazoa > Chordata > Mammalia > Artiodactyla > Monodontidae > Monodon > Monodon monoceros. Next base: position 100,978,924 of record NW_021703772.1, on the reverse strand, counting down.
AGATGGGTATTTGAGAGGTGCTGGAACATTAGGGGGGGGGGAAATGACCCAAAAATTACCCTCCCAAAATTCATAGAAAACCAAAGAAATTAAATCATAAGGCAACAGTTAATTCCAGGAAAGACAAAAAATAAAAAATATTTGAAAAAGGAAGTGTAATTATAGTAAGCTACTTAGCCGACTGGTTTTTGTACAGTGATAATGATATAAATTTTAACTATTGATTTAACCTAACAGTACCGAGATGCTAAGAAAGAGGAAGTTCATATAACTACCATAAAAAGAAAGTCACAGGTTGGTAGATAATGTTGAAAATTGATAAATTAAGAAATAGTGGTATGAAAGAGTAGGACATAATAGTACTGTGTTTTTATCATAAACCGAGGTTTTTTAACATGCATGAATATTAACTTAATAAAATAAGTTAATTGCTGTTGCTGTCCAGGCCCTTAATGGTCTAATTTAGGGCCTGTTGAATCTAGAGTATGAGGACTTATCTATAATATTACTGAAAGAAGAGAAAAGAAAAAGATCTGGAAGAATTGGGCAGCCTCAGCACGCTAGCCCAGACAGATAACAAGGAAATACTGGGGCACTCTCAGGAAAGGAAAATGTCACTGGTGGAGACTGGAAAGGAAGAAAGCCAAAGAGTAAAAGAGACCTGGGGTTGAAACGCATCTGAGGAAGAAAGCAAAGTCTACACCAGAGGGAGCCAGGTGTGGGTCCTAGGACCCAAGACAAGTCTGGAGGAGAGCTCTAGCTTGGCAAAGCAAAGGGGTCAAGGATGCATGTTCCAGAAGAGAGGGCTGAGCATTTGGCCCATTGGCTGCTGCACCATGGCACAAGCCAGGGTAACCTGCTTAATGGCCAGGCTGGACCACGATCAATTGTATTAAGACCCTGGAAGCTTCGAAGAAAAAGCAGCTCACACTACGCTTGCTCTGATAAATGACCAGCTTCTATTTTTATTTAATCTTCATGTATAGGCCACACTTCTCTTCACTAAGAGATAGAAAGCAAGGATCTGAGTAACATCCCAGATGTCTGAAGCATGTGAGGCATCCCCCAGCCTTGAGAGTTGCCTGGAAGGACTGACACTGTGTGGGCTTCGTGGACCAGATGTCTTGGGAGGCCCCGAGTGAGCGTCTCAGCCTCCAAACCTCTCTGGGAACCCAGGGTCTGCTTTAAAGCATCCTCTCCTCCAAAAGTGACGCCAAGCCATCATTTTCTGCTCTTGGCAGCAGTACAAACCTTTCACTTAGACCTGATGTACTGTGTGAAAACAGGAGTCTGCAGGCCATTCGTTCCCAGCCCTGTCAGCTGGGAGAGCGGCATTTCCCTCAGGAACAATCAAGAGGAAAGTCGTACATTCAGTTCACCAAATGGTACCAAGTCCCCAGCCCTGACCCCTTCTGACTGGTTGGTTTGTTCCTCCCTCAAGACCAGATTTACATAAGATGATACCATTCACATAGGAGACACATGGAGAGACTGGGCCTCATGATCTACAGAATCTCCTGCCGTGTAAGTACAATAGAAGAGGGACTCACCAAGCCACAAGAAATCTGGCTCAACAGGTCCAAAGGCAACACAGGGACACCTTCATGCCCTGGGGAGCTGGAATGCTGAGTACTTTTGCAGAGATTTGGGGGAAGACATTGTTCAGAAAATGTTGCAATCCGTATTTTTTCCAGATGTGAGGGTGATCTGCCTCCAACATCTGCCACTCAATACATATTTGCAATGCTTTATGGCTCTTTTTGTTTACAAGTCAGACCTTCTGCATTGGATGGCTAGCCCCTCATGGGTCAGGATCATGTCTTACAGTGAGCATATGGTAAGTAAGTAAAAGTTTGTAAAATAAATGTGCCATGCTTACTAATTGATTTATTAAGTGTAGCAAAGGTCAGGGTTTCCGGAAAAAAAAAAACACCCAATGTGCATTCCCATCTAGAGAATCCTGGGATATTGGGGCAGGACATAGGTCATCGTCTATCTTACCCTTGGCTCCCTGGACAAAATGAGAGAGGGTTTGAAGATGTACAATTTGGATTCCGAAGCTTTGAGATTTGGTTAAGATTTGAAAGTGAAGAGGGAGACAATGGAAAAAGGAAAATTGATTGAGCACCTACTGAATACCGGTCACTACATTGGGCATTATCGTCTCAATAGAAATCTGCATTATTATTTCTATTTACAGATGAGAGGCTGAGAGAATAACTTCTCCTTAGTGAAGTGGGCAGAAGCGATGATTTGCACTGGCCTTTCCTTGCCAGTGGCAAGCTCACTCAGTCTCTTTGCTGAGGGTGCTGGCCATTAAATCACAAGTTGGAACCACCATAGTGAGAAGCAGAAACAGGAATACTGATGCCAACTAGAGGAACCGTCTGTGTATAGGTGTGTGACATGTTTGGAGAACTTGGGGGAGGGAATAAAGAAAGGTTAGATATCCTGTGAGGGCACTGGTCAAGGCACCTTAAGTCAAAACCAGTTGAGTTTATTACCCACACCCTTAACTGTATCACAAGACTGATGTGACCTAGAGGAGCAAAGATTTACACGCAAATGAACAGAAATGTACCTCATTACCGAATACAAATCTCCTCTTTCTGAGAACGTCATTCTTTTCACCTGGGCACATGGTTTAGAGGAGATATGTGCTGCCGTTAGAAAGCGAATAGTGTGCTTCCTAAACTGTATGCTTCCCAGTTCCTTCATTTGTCCTAATGTTCAACTAAACCACACTTTATCTCCCTTTCATATTCAGAAATCTTCCTGAGTATTCTCCAGAGAGACATCTAGAGACCTTCCCAAACCTTCAAATTTGTGACTGTGGAAATTTTATTTAGGCTGTTGGCTTTTTCCTAAATTACATTTCCAACTAGAACCACATGTTGCCTAGACCTAGTCTCCACCAAATGTTCACCACTTTACAACTTAAACTAAAACTACATGCAACCATTCCTCAAAAAATCCCTGAGCTTGCTTTTTCTGCATCACAAGGATTATGCATTGAGGTGAGTAGAGAGCTACAAAACCCTGTTGCAGTGTGGGTTCTCAGTCACTCACTAACTCTGCAAGCCAGTGACTGTGATTCAAATTTGTGTCTCAGGGCAATTATAAATTCCTCCATGTCATAGGCTTTCCAGGCCACTCTCCTCCCCTACTAATCATCAAAACAGCTAAATCTGATACATTCAAGGGTCTATGTCAGAGGCTGTAAACTAGGAGCTCATGGGCTAGGTCCATCCCACTGATGTATTTTATTTGGCCAGCATAGTGTTTGAAAACATTGGCTTGGTTGCCAACACATAAAGAGTTTCCCATAAATTATCTGGATTTCTGGCTTCTTTTGAGAACTTGTAGGGTCAAGCCCTAGTGCTGGGCTCCAATCAGCCAGAGGAGTGGGATGGTAGCTACCCATTTAAGTGAGTCACCCTCACCTCTGAGATCCATGGTCCTTACCATTCTCCATTGTCTTATAGCCAGCCCTCTTCTCTCATTTACCTGGCATGCCTGTCATTGGTGGGCTTTTAAGATTTTGACCCTTGATCTATATAGTTTATCTAGAGTTTTCCTGAGTATGATATACATATCTACATTGCATTCAACTCAATTCTGGACCATTTTCTTTTCTCTTTCTACTCTCTCTCTCTAGATCAGCACATTTATTCCCATGGTTTTCAATGTTTTCTATGTGTTTCTGACTCATGAATTTATGCTCAAGCCTAGAGATTTACTCTGAACTCCATACTCCTATGCAACTACTTACTTGGCAAGTCTATTTGACTATCTCATAGACGTCTCACCCCTACCATGTCCAAAGCAGAACTCCTTATTCCTCCTGCCCCTCAAAAACCTGTACCACCTGTTTTGTGCACTTTAATAAATAACACTAATGCCCCTCCAGTTATCCAAGCCAGAAAACCTGGGTCGTCTTTTATTCTTTCTCCCTTAACCCTCACACATATATATCCCCTCAACTCTCCTGTCAATTCTACCTCCAGATCATATCTCAAATCTGCCCACTTCTCTCCATGTCCAGAGTCACTTTGAAGGTCCAAGCCACCATCATCTGTCACCAGTATTATTAGAATAGTATCTTAACGCCCTGCTGCTCAAAGTATTGTCCACAACCAGCTGTATAGGTGCCATTGGAAGGTTGTTAGAAATTCAGAATTTTTACTCCCTACCTTCTAAAAAGGAATCTGAATTCTAACAAGAATGTGAAATGCATGAATACAGAAACAAATGAAGAATTAAAAACTCAAATTTTTAAAATCAATTGTGATGAGTGACCAGGAAACATGTTTCAAACTCTGAAAAAAAAAAATGTCTCTCTATATATTCAGGTCAAGGACAATGCCCTAATTATTGTCCGTATAGGGGATAATCTTTGGCAAATCCATTTCCTTTATAGTTATGCTTCTTTTGTCACAGCAATTTACTGATTAAATAAGGTCTGATACTCTGATTTGAAATTGAAAACATTGTTGATATTTGAAAAGTAAACAAAACAAACAGAAAACCCAGAACCACACAGTAATGCCTCACATTTGGATTAGTGATAAAGAACTTCCACAGACATTTCCTCATTTGAGTCTGTAATAGCTCTAAGGCGGAGGCAGAGCAGGGCTGGTGAGCCTCATTTTACATAGGGAGAAACTGAGATTTCAAGAGACTAAATGATTTGTTACGATTACACAACTTGGAACTGATAAAGCAGTTTAAACTGCTTTTAAGTTTAAACCGATAAATCTACTTTAAACGTAGATTTCTCTAACTCCAAGGCCAAAATGCTCTCTAGCGTATTGCATTCCCTTCATAAATATGAACTGCAACTACATTCACCAAACAGACCCTTAGTTAAGGTACAGAGAAATCGCACGTGTAAACAGAGGTACGTCCGCACTCCTGGTAACCACTCTTTCTCACTATGGACATTAGCCAACATGTAGTCCTTGGCTAGGAGAGCTGTAGACAAAGAGGGTCATCTCTCCAAATATTCTGTGTTATTTTTCTTTTAGATGTAACAGACAATCATTTTAATGTTCAATCAGTTTCAAATACATTTATTTCAAACAGTTGGCTCCACGACGAACCAAGAAACTGAAGGCAGAGTCTAAATTTGGGCTTCAAAATCTGTTTCCAAGTATTAATTTTGAGTGGAAACAATTTTGGTTGAATTTGGGGATTATAAATATCCCCCAAGAGTTTTTCGGCTCTAGGCCTCCTGTCTCTAAGTTTCGCTCTGGTTTCAACCTAGGGGGTTGTTAGATTAGAAGTAGACAGCTTTGGCATGTGGTTACTCCAAACGCCTGTAACCGTCTTTAAAACATGAGCTAGAAATGTTGATATTATAAATGACCATTTTTCCAAAATAAGGTTTGCAAGAGTTGAAAGTGGAGTCGGATGCCAGAAAGTCTTCGAAGGAGGATTTCCATTCAGCGAGATCTGGTTACCTATTTCATAACAAAGAATAAAGCAAAATCTTGGGGCTGCAATTCATACACTTTTGGACCGAAAACAATGGGCTCAGTGGGGACACTGGATTTATAACTCTTTGGAGGCACTAACTTTACCCACCCGTGTAGGAGCCATGGATAATTTTAGACAGACAGGCACTGAAAAAAATTCCTGAGATATTAAGGGGCACCAAAAGTCACTTACAGAGGGGTGGTGTTTCACTTGGAATAAATAACACAACAAGAAAAGCCATGCCTACAAACCCCTGTGGTAATAGTATACCAAGAAGAGGATTGTTTACGGAAAAATCAAAGTATGTTTTTAAGTCAGTTATGACCCTCTAAGCCAGTAGTTCAAATTCAAGCCCATCATCATGAAAATATTATCATTGAAAACCACAACTGTTGTACTTTCCTTTAGAGTACGCTGTGCTTTCATGGCTGGTCTGTGCACATAAACTTGACCAGTGTCTACAAGGAAATGGCCCCATTTCTGCTGTGAATAGCCCATAATTTCATGATCATTGTGTCCTACTCTTAGAGTGTTTTCCTCCTAAGGCTTGCAAGAGCCTCACCACTGGATGACGTGACTGCTGTGTGACCTGTAAGGGGAGGGCATCCCTGAAGTCCGATGCTCAGGATCTGGGGACAGGGAAAGGCAGGCCCTCAGGTTTAGGTCCTGGTAACTGAGGCATGAATGGATGGGATTTTCAGAGAAAAAGCCAGAATTGGTAAGAACACAGGTCAAAACCCAGGGAGCTGAAGCTATCACGCAGTTTAAAAGGAGAGTGAAAATGCAAACAGAAGAGAGAACCAAAGATCGGAAATTGACAGAAATTTAATTGAATTGAGTGTAAGAGCAAGGGCATAACCAGTATAAACTGTTGATTCTGCACTTCATCTCTGCATATAGAAATGAAATACTAGAGTTTCTTAGATCAAGTTCCCTGGGAAACAGACTCTGAGAAGACAATTTGCATGCAGGAGGCTTACTAGGGAGAGAGAGGGGCTGAACTACAAGAAGGTCCCAGCAGAGGCCTCTGATCCATGGGGAGGTCTGGAGCTCAGAGGGCTCTTCAGACCTATCCTTCCTTGAGGCAAGGGGACCAGGCATGTACGATCCCCACTAGCTGACCAATCGCTGAATAAGGCTGCCCCCAGAAGGGACTGTGACTTTGGACACTGCCAATGCACCCAGCAGCTGGAGAAATGACTGTCTCCATCCTGAACGGGGACCTGAGTGGATCTGAGTGGCCCACTGCAGCTTCGGGGCTATACTCTGTATCCAGTTAGATTGGGTATCAGTGATGTATTTAGATAATTGGTCTAGTTCAAGGGAACAGGGCAAGGTTGACAGCTTCAGCTGAAATGGGAAGTTCCACCAAGAAACTGATTCCATATACTTTTGGGACCATGCATAGTCTCTAATGCTGTCTTTTGGTCTCCCTAAACCACTTTCCCTCGAAAGAAACCAAGCTAAACTGCCTCAGCTAAGCATAATCAATCGTGAATATTTTATTCCAATTAAAACTTTTGAATATTGTCCAAAACAGAATAACTAGTAAAATAATGAATCAAGATTTTCTTCTTGTATCAGATGTAAACTCTGGGAAGTTACCAGTTGACAAAAGCCCCTAAAACATCTGTGCATCAAAATTCACACTTATTTGGAATAAATAAATGGAAATGCTAATTGGTTGCATATTCTCATGGCAACAGAGGCCTTGGCCAGGCAAAATGCTTTATGTGAAGCATTTCTTTTTTAAGTTTAACAACAAAAGTGTAATTCTTTTTAAAATTCCAAATCCCACTCCCTTACATGCTTGACTGATCTCTCACTCTGCCCTACATTTTTTTTTAACCCAGATTTGTCACCTACTAACGTACTACACTGTTTACTTATTTATTGTCTGTTTTCCTCCTCTAAAATTGTAAGCTTCATGAAGATAGAGATTTGTGTCTATTTGTTCACCGATGCATACCAAGTGCCAAGAACATTGCCTGACCTACAGCTGGCACTCAGTTAATATTTATGGAATGCAAAAATGAACTCTGCAATTGTTCACCTTGCTCAGGATGTCATCATTCTATCTCCCACCAGACGTGTGTTTGCTCTCAGCCCAATTTCCCTGGCTTTAAAAGATAATAGTTCATTCATTTTCTCCAGCTTATCTTCGTGTCAGAGAGGTCTAGAAGTCCCTGTCGCAATGCCTACGAAACATTCACACAGCCTAGCACAGCTCTGATGAGCCTAGACCACCCATCAAAATCCTGTTTCTCACTGCCATTGTCTTCCAACCCTAAGCTCTAAATACACCCTCCACCGCATTAGGGTCTGAAAGGGAGGCGTGGTCTCCTTCTGGGCCAGCAGGAGGGAAATTGATCTCTTCCATATGTGCTGTCTCCTCAGACTTCTCACTCCCACTGTTATGACTACATTTCTAATGCTCCCATTTTGATGGTCAAAGCTTCCAGATCTTTTTGCTCTAGTGTAGGAAATCTGACTGAGTGGAAGACGCTCCTTTGCTACATCCTAAACAGGGATGCAAAATCTGCCCAGAAAGCCCAGTGACAAAATGTATTCTTTCTACATCAAATGCCTCCACTAGGGACAGTCTACACTTGAGGGGGAAAAAGTCAACAGCTCTCCGAACCGACTGGTAAACCATGAAAGAGAATACCTATCAATCAGCCACTGCAAGCCATGTTTCAACTCTGCCATTCCTTTACTGTAAGGACTCTGCCCTGAGGACGTGGAAGCTAAGCAGCAAGATTTCACTTCCAATCAATCTGCCTGGCAAAACCATTCAAAAACTGGGTGACAATAGTTTCTATGAAACCGTTATTTATTAAACAATGAATTAGACCCATCTTTCCTCCCTTCCCTTCCCTTCCCTTCCCTTCCCTTCCCTTCCCTTCCCTTCCCTTCCCTTCCTTTCTCTTCCCTTCCTTTCCTTCCTCATAAATATCTCCAAGAGAATAAATACTCTTTTACTGTTGCAACAAGTGCTGGCTAGCTGAGGTGAGGGCTAATAGATTTTTCCACTGTACCTTGTGTCCATATATGTGTGTGTGAGTGCATACTCGACTGTTTAGAAGTGAAAAAATTGCTGCTCTTCATAAAGTTTTTGTGTTTTCTTGACTTGGCAGGTCAATCTAATCAAAGTGGGACAGGAACCCCAGGCATTGTGGGAAAAATAATACTTCAGGCATAATCTGAAGCCAAACCGGCTCCAAGGTATTGAAAGGCATGGAAAACAATTTGAGAACTTGCAATACACTGGGGTTTACAAATTTACCACAAAAGATAAACATTTGTTTAAGTCAACCTGTCTGCCTGGTGTGGAGGTATGCATATGGGAAATGTTAACAATGCAAACAAGGCCAAGAGGTGTGAAATTTAAGCACATTATCTCTCACTGTCAGATGCTAATGACTCTCCTCAAGGTCGAAGAGATTGGTTTAAACGCAAAAATGATTATCCTTGGCAATAGAAGCACAAGTGAGATCTTAGCCAATTATGTGGGCTCTTGTTTTTCCTGACAATACTCCTCATTAGCTTTTGGCTCTGATGTACATGTTAGAATGGAGATTCACGTGCCCCTCTAGATGGCTGCCATGCAAGCCATATATCCATCCAAAGCATACATATTTCCCAATATACAGGAACACCAGACATGGGACGTGATATAGTGTGTCAATGTCCTGACCCTATGAAAACATGCAAGTCTAAACACCTACCAAGATGTAGAACAGGAGTAACTCATTTATGAATGGTTTCCCCCAAATCTCTCATATATAAAATTATATCCTATTTGACCAAAAAAAAGACCCAGATGGGGAGGTGGGGCTTTAAAGCCATTGATTAGAGTTTACTTATTTTCTTAAAAAAAAAAAAGAAGGTTAAACTAATTTACTCTTAGTGTTTGTCACCTATGGAGTTGTTCATTTGATGAGTATAAAGAAATTGAATGCACCATCATCTTTATTGGGATGAAGGTTACACTCACCAGCTCTTGCTTGTTTTAATAGGTTTATTGTACAGTTGTAGACATGTGCTATTGCACTGGGATGGATATGCTTTGAATATTTTTGTAATTGTGGATAGTATAAAAGTCATTTTCTGTTAGATTGCACAAATCCATTACATTGGGAGAAGGACACATTATTGTAACAGGATTAATGTGCAACACATAAACATATTCAGTAATATTCTGTTTGATAAATTATCTCATTTTTATCAGAATGTAAAGAGATTCGGGATAGTTCCTCCTTTGATTTGCATAATTGTATTACAGACAGGCAAATTGCATTATATTCTTCATTAACAATAGATGGCTTGTATAACTATTATATTTTTGAAGGCACTGCTCTTAGATTCATCCTGCAATTTGTCATGTTCTGACATTGCTGGGGAGCTTAGTTGGGAGAGAATAGAACCTAAAAAAGATTGCTTGATTTTCGCTGAGTCCAGTAATATCTCCGCTTCCGATTGCACTGTGGTTATGCTATTGTTTGTTTTAACAAATTGCAACCCAGTGGCAAAGAACTTCCTTTAAAAATCTTCTAATTCAAGGACAATTCAGCCCTTATAGATTTTCACAGCGATATGTCGGCCCTTCTAACGAACTCCACATATAAAAATGTGAATTAAAATTAAATTAAAACCATACGATTGATTTTCTGTTTTTACGATGGCAAATGCTCTCCCGGACAGAACTTCCCTCCCCTCTCCCCAGCACAGACACAAGCTAGCAAGTTGCCTGATACTCTCAATATTCCTCTACTCTTTGGGGACGAGTGGTGTTTACAGTCACTCAGTGGTGATTATCACAGCCCCCTTCCTAAGGCTGGGCTCATGACCGCTGTCAGCAGCCCTTACAAAGTGCAGTGCAGCACCATGCGGCATTTCAGTGAGTCTGAAATCCTCAGCTTTCAGGGCCTGAAAGAGGCATCCTTTCTAGGATACCCTCTTAGGCAGGGGCCCTCCCTCTTCATGTCCCTAACTGCCATGGTGAGAGGAGATCCTTGTGAGGCAGACACCACGGGGCCACTTCTCTGCTGCAGCTCCACAGCCAGCCTGGGGCCTGTCACTCAGCAGGAGCCATAAGTGGGTGGTGAATAAATGAATGAATGTATGGATAGATGAATGAGTGGAGACATGGATCCCATCAAAGTTTCTGGTGTTTCTGGATGAAAAATTGAAAAAGAAAAGCTTTCACACTCAAAGCAAATTGTATTTCCTACCACTTTCTCCACTAAACTGAAAATATGACGTCCTATTACAATCCCTTAATGATTCCCATTTGCTTTACACGTGCTTAGCACCTGAAAGTTTCCAAAGAACCTTGACTTTTATTTCATTTGAATCTCACAACAGCCCCTTGACACGGATAGAACCAAATAATTTACATTTAAGAAATAAGGGTTGCCTGAGAAGAAGTGGGTGTGCAGGGAGGGAAAAGGGGAGAGTTTACAAAGGCTGTCTCTTTATTGTCCTGGCTGCCATCCCTCCCACGCCACTGGGAGCTGTGGTCTGCCCTCAGGCCATGTCCCTCCCCACCCCACCTCTCCACTATCTTGCCCACCCCCCACCCAGCCTGAGACCTCTGCCTGCTGGCTGGTCTCCACTCCATCCTTAAGGTCCTCTTTCTCTCCTTCCTCCCCTGCCCTGAACTCTGCACTTTTAGAGGGCATCCCACACCTAGTTGCTTGGGTCCCTTGAAGCTACATCTTTATTTGCTTATTTATTTTAATTTGTACACCTTTTGTTCCTCTACATAACAGACACAGACAAGGTGGATGGCTCAAGGACGAGTTCAAGAGATAGGAACCCACTGTTCCAGGAACCACTGCTCCCCTGCAGCTCTCAGGTTTCCAGGCTCAAAGAGCTCCTGAATCAGACTCCTCCTTCCTCTGTGGCAGTTTCTAACCCAAGACCCTGAGCTCTGCCCCAACATCTAGCGTCCGGGTGTGTCCTCAGCCCCTCCACTCTGACATGTCTGAACTCTCCTAGTTATTTGCAGGGGCTCCTCACTCACATGCAATTAATTCAGCAGATAAAATAATGCTGGAGGGAGGTCCCTCCACAAGGCTGGTGTTGTATACGTGCTTAAACTCTGGCCCTTGCCTTCATTGAGCCTCATTGTCAAGTACTCATAATCTCTATGGAAATTTGCCTGTGAGCTTTTCAATGGTACCATTCCACAAAGCCTGCAGATCTGAGCTCTCAGCTGCATGCAGGCTGAGTGGTCTGCAGGGAGTTAGGTATTAATGAGCATCCCTGGAGGCACACTCCCCAGGAAACAACTAAGGAGGCTTAGTGCCGTCACACCTGGAAGGAGAGACAGAGGGACCGAGAGAGAGATGGTCCCCATCTTCTGACCAGTCACATGGGAAGAAGAGCTGGAGGCAAAAAGTGAAGAGATGCTCTCACAAGCAGTAAGGCCACAGGAGGGCTGGATGGGACCAAGGTGGTCCAGAAGTAGGCCCATGGGAGCATCCTCTGCCTGGACCACGAGAGCTTGGCAACACTGGCAACTGGAGGGAGCTCAGATGGGTCCTGGCATCTCTGGGGTTTATAGCTTGGAAGCCCAGGAAATAGCAGCATTCTAGGCAGGAGATCAATGTTCCCAGGAAGGCATCAGTGCCTGTGCCAGAGGCAAGATTCCATCCTGAAGGGGCTATGCTGACACTTGACCCCTGTGAAAACCACAAGAGCTTATTAATGAAGGCCTGTGAGGTCCTTGAAGGTGCCCAGAGACAATGAGAAGGGAGTGGTGAAGACCCACCTCCTAGGAGCACAGAGTAGAGCTCCGACTGTTATTCATAACGGAACGGCTTCTATGCCCAAAGGCCAGTGAGAAAGCCTGGGGAAAATTTTATCTCCGTCATTGATCTCTTTGTTGAATTAGAAATTGTACATACTGCCTCAGGTAAACTGGGGTCCTCTTGGCCAGTTATTGGCCTTCCAAAGTCAAGAAGCACTGGAAATCCTTTCTAACAAGGTCAAAAAGCAACTTCCCTACTGGTGGAATAAAACTCAAAGTGAAGTCACAGGATTTACCAAAACCCATCAAACATAGAGAAGGGTGGAATTTTTGACATGTCCATTTTCTTTGCCCAAAAATTAACATTGCATTACAATGGAATACTGCTCAGCCATTTAAAAAAAAGTGAACTCTTGCCATTTGGGACAACATGGATGAACCGTGAAGGTATTACACTAGGTGAAATAAGTCAGAAAGACAAATACCATATGATTTCACTCATCTGTGGAATACTAAAACAAACAAAACAAAGCAAAATAAATGGGCAAACAAAAGCAAACACATAGATACAGAAAACATAGTGGTTACAAAAGAGGAAGGGAAGGGAAGGGGTGGGGAGAGTGAAATGGGTAAAGGGGGTCAACTCTATGGTGACAGATGGAAACTGGACTTTTGGTGGTGAGCACACTGTACTGCATACAGAAGTCAAAATAAAATGTTGGGCCCATGAAGTTTATATAATGTTATAAACCAAAAAAAAAAAAAAAAAGTTCTGCCCTCAAGTGCTTCACAAGCAGACAGGAAGAACTTTTAGTTCCCCAAACCAATAAGGAATGGATGTGAAGGTAGATGTATCCAAGTGCTAAGCTGTATGGTGGTGATAGCAGCTTCAATACGGTGGTGCCTCCTACAGGCTGAGCTCTCTGCACTGGTCCCGTTTACAAATGTGCAAACAAGGTAGGAGAGGCCAGGGGGTTTTGGACCCACGCAGTCTGGTTCCAGAGGCTATGACCTTAACCCCACGTCTGTGCTGATTCAGAGAGAGATCAAGGTGAGCTGGACTGGTGAGGAAGACTTGGGCTGGGTGGCAGGCAGGCACAATGTAGGAAAGATAATCAATGAGACCAAAGGCCCAGAGGGGAGGAATGGGTACGTGCCCTTCGTGACCTGCCCACAGGCGCTCCAGGTTAAGGACCAAAGCCTGTCTCTCCCACTGGATTTTTCTAAGGTGACTGCAAGTTGGTGGTTACTGGTGCCGTTTGGGATATACCTTAAATCAGACCAAAGCCATTTCCTGCCCCCTGCCCCATCTCATTATTCAGATATCACTTGTGTCATAGAATCACAGAAAATCGGATACCTGGAAACTTCATACCAGCCATCTGTCCCAGCCAAACAAGTTCTAAATGGGTGGACCTTGGGGACTACCCTGGCGGTCCAGTGATTAAGACTCTGTGCTTCCACCACAGTAGGCTCAGCTTCGACCCCTGGTCGGGGAACTAAGATCCCACATGCCACACAGTGTGGCCAAATAAAAAATTAAATAGTAAAAGGGCAGACTTTCTAGAGCCCACGCAGGAGCTCAGCACAGACGTAGGGTTAAGGTCTTCCTTCAGGGCTACCTGTGGGACCCAAGTGCAGGGCCAGCTAACGAGAAGCAGGACAGCTTGCTGCACCACTAACCAGATTCCAAACTTCAAAGTGTGTGTCTAAGGCTCTCTGGGTGACCTGGGAGTGTAGCTGGTGACCACAGGCATTTCTTCAGGGAAGGTGAACTGGGGTCAACAGCCAGTGAAAAAGGGAGAGGTTATTTTATTGCAAGACTAGCCCTACAAAGGACCCAAGTTGGAGAGGTCCTGCAAAGGGCCCCAGAGAGCCCCATGCTGCTGTTTCTCTCACCTGTCAGCCTCTCACTGAACCTGAAATGTCACCATTCATTCATTCACATGACAAATAGGTATTGGGCACGTCCTGAGTATTAGACATCAGATGAGAAATTAGGGATAATAGAAAAAATAATTGAAGTCTACTGGAAGTCCAGAGTCTAGGGGGAGATATATATATGTAATCAAAACGCTAATGCATACGCAGACACACACACACTTACAACTGGCTAAGTATTTAAAAGGATAAGAGCACAAGTGACAGTGGAGCACAAAGTAAGGGGAGGCTGATTTTGACCACAGAGCAAAGAACATTTAAGTTGGATATTAAAGAATGAACCGTGATTTCGAGGTTAATGATGGAGACTCTCATTCATGGAGGGGGGAAAGCATGTGCAAAGGCACGAGGGTGAGAGGGCAAGGCATGTTAGGGAAAGTGTAGTGTTAGGGAATGGCCCTGTGGTTCCATGAGGCCCTGGAATGAGCATCCCTGAGAGAAAGGATGGAACCCAATGTAAACAGGTCAATTCCCAGCTTTGCTATTTATGAGTGGTTTAACTTTGGGCAAGTTTCTTAATCTCTCTGTGCCCCAGTTTCCTCCTCCACCAAATCAACATGGTACTATCATCTCCCTCAAATGCTGTTGTGAGACTAATATGAGTCAATCCACGTAAAGTGCTGAACACAGCACCTGGTGAGTAGAAAGTAGTCATTAATTAAATGTTGACTCTTCTCCTCAAGGGTCTCACACGATGCCAGGACAGAATGACAGTTACAGATGTAGAGATGTCTTTCATAACAGATCCTCTGCTGAGTTCCTTACAAAGGACATCTCATTTAATCTTTACTGTGAAACTCTGGGAGGTTGGTGTTGTTCTTCCTATTTTTGTAGGTGAGGAAATTAAAACTAAAATCAAGGGACTCGTCCAAGGTCATACAGATACTGCATGGAAAACAGGCTAGAAAATATTTCTCCAGTTCAGGTGTGTGTCAAATGTGTGTGTTCATACCCATGTGCCCCACAGAACTTTGTCCTATGGGTAGGCACTGAAGGAAAGTTTTAATTAGGAAAGCAAAGTATCAGACTAGTTTTGTAGAAAGAACACCCTGAAATGCAACCAGAAAACAAATATGAAAATTTTCAAATTCACTGATAACCAAAGAAACAAGATGCTATTTTTAAAAACAAAAACACCCAGCATGGGTGAAGGTCGGATCCAACAGGCAATGTCATAAATGGCTTGTGGATGAGTGAATCAGTTAGACCTTTTTGCAAAACAAGTCTGTGTTATGTTCCAAAAGCCTTTAAAATGCCCAGATGTTTTAAACGTATAATGCCATACTACTGAGACTTGATCTTCAGAAAAAAATCCAAAATTGGCGAAAGCTTTTTATATGAAGTTGTTTATAAAAGTAATAGTAATAATAATCATAATAATAAAAATAATACTTAAGTGAAAACATCCCTATCACAGATGCTTTTGAAGTCATTGTAAATTTAAAATAACCAGGAATGAAAACACTGGTTAATGCAGTTCTGTCTGAACCATGTAAAAAGACAAACAGGAAAAAAGTCAGAAGGAAATATAGAAAAACATTAGCAGTGGTAGAATTTTGGATTTTTTTCCTTCTCCTATTCTTCAATATTTTTCAAATGCTCCATGTGATGCATATATTACCTTTATAACTAGAAAGGATAACTTTATTTCAAAATTGAGAAAACTTTCATGACAGGTATTTACTTATTTGGGTGAAAAAAAATGATTCCCAAACCTTTTTAACAAAATCTTAGGCAGAATCTTAGTATGTAAGACAGATTTTTTAAAAAAGTAGTTCTGGATCAAGTAGGCATGGAGGGGCCCAGAAGCCTTGTCCCTAGCCCGGCTCCCTCTGTAGAGGCGTCCCCAGGGTATAATATAAAAACCAGCAGTGAAGGCAGGGTCCCCAGTTTTGTAACCAGTTCCTGCTCCCTCCAGGGAGACCCAGATGTCTGTTTCTATCTCTGGGGTCTTTGGCTAAGCTGGCTGAGTTCCTTGGGTGTGATTCAGATGCTGTAGAGCAGAAAAACAACACAGAACCTCAGCGACTTCCCCAGCACGCAGCCACCTTGTGAAGTCTTAGGGAAGCACCTGCCAGGACCACCCACTGCCTGACTCCTGGGAGGCAGACGCTGAATCACCTTTAATAATCCTAAAATCACTGGCTTCAGTCTGTGGAGAATAAGCATCTAACCACACAAACTTGGACCCAGCCCTGGATGGTGAGTGCTGACTGCTAGGGGCTTCTAGCCATGCCTCTGGTAACATCCCAAGATTCAGACCAGCAGGGCTTTTGAAAAACCTTAATTTTATCCAAATACCTGTTTGTCTTCTTTCATCCTCCATTCCCTGACCAGTTGAATCCTATGCCTTCCCTCTCTAAGTGTGAAAGAAACATTTTCACTACAGGGGTGTTGATCACGTACTTCCTTCGTATAACAGTACCTGCTCTTGGAAAGAGAATTAGTCCAGAGAACAGTTTTCCTTCAGCATCAGTGTTTCCACAGCAAGCCAAGCATGAGGTGTGCTCACCCTTGTGAATTTTCCATTGGTTCTGGGAGTTACACATTTTAACCCAAATAAATATATTTGGCACAGTATCAAATGGAAAAAAAGAAATCATTCATAGTGTTTCCTTTCTTTCTTTCTTTTTTCCGCAAGAGCAATTGTATTTCATACAGAAAAAGGCATCAGCTCAATGCAAAACTCCCAATTCCCTATACTTCTGGTAAATTTAATTTCATGGACCTCAAATAATTAAACGTAAATGGAGGTACCATCAGCCCTAGGAACTTGCGGATACAGAGGGCTGACTGTACTACCCCATTATACATAAGGGTCTTGAACATCAGGGGATTTTGTTATCCTCGGGGGTCCTGGAACCATTCCCCCTCAGATACCAAGAGACAACTGCATATTAACGTTGAGGGAAATAGAAACTTCCAGTCTTTGGCCCATGTGGTGTTGTAGAGGCCTGCAGATGACACAAAGAGCAGGCCTAAGCCCCCAAATCCATCCATTTGGTTCTTACCCAACAGGGCAGCCCCAAAGCCAATCTGTCTTTTCCTGCCAAGAATTACAGTGGCTCCACGGTACCAATGGGCTCAGGGCAAACCCATCCTCAGAAAAAGAGAAACAAGTCAAATATCACATCTTTCTTGGGAAGCCCAGTTAAGGTGAACTTATATGAAGGACTGACTACGAATTCTCTTCCTCTCACACCTCCCGTGGCTTTCTTACTGCACAGATACTGGAAGAATGATTCTAAACACCTGCCCCTCCATCATGGCGCTCCTTGCTGACTAACACTTCAGGGACATCCCACTACTTACATGATGCGTATAGACTTCTTAGCTTGGTATGTGAGTCTCTGATTGATAATAATCCTTAAAATTATAATAAAAGTAGCTGACACTTACTGAAACGTCCCTCTTGTGCCAGGCACTTGATGAATATCATCTTATGTACTATCATCCTCACTATAACCCCCGGAAGAAGGTTCTACGATCTCTACTTTACCAAGGCAAAAACAAACCCAGTGTTGTAAATAGCCTGACCTCTGGAACGTGGATGGCAGGTTTCAAACCCAGGCTCCTCTGACTGGGAATCTTCTGTCTTAACCTCCTGGCTATTCGGTTGGAGCTTCCAGAGGGGCAGTTCAGACGAGGCGGGGGAGGAGTGAGAATCAGGATAGGCCTTTCTTCTCCATCAGCCCTGAATGAGAACAATGCACATGAAATGTACTCTTTCATTTTATCAGGCAACAAGCATAATTAGGAACAATGAGGAATGACCACGAATCATGAACCTCTTTTCTTCCTGATTAAAATTTAACGACTGGGGCTTCCCTGGTGGCGCAGTGGTTGAGAGTCCGCCTGCTGATGCAGGGGACACAGGTTCATGCCCCGGTCTGGGAAGATCCCACATGCCGCTGAGTGGCTGGGCCCGTGAGCCATGGCCACTGAGCTTGCGCGTCCAGAGCCTGTGCTCTGCAACGGGAGAGGCCACAACAGTGAGAGGCCCGCGTACTGCAAAAAATTAAAAAAAAAAAGAAAATAATAATAATTTAACGACTGTATTTCTGCCATTATTGCCCAGAGCAGTGGTGCAGGCTGTGTGTTAACAAGGCCAACTCTAAAAGCCAGGGGCTCAGCCCGGGCCTGCCCAGGCATGTGAGCAGGTACCTCCTGCTTCACAGGTGGCTGCCGTCTGTCTGCCCACCTGCCCAGCAGCACTGGGCAAAATAAACTGGATGGGCAGGAGGGGGTCAGACCGAGGAGAGTTTCCTGTAATAAACAGCTGGTAAATATGGTAAAGTCCATGTACACAGTGGAGAAAACGCAGGCTTTGGTGACGGATAAAGCACGGTTCGAGTTCAGACTCCACCGGCTGTGGGCTGTGTGCTCTCGGACAAGCTCATTAGCCTCTCTGAGTCAGTTTCTTCATCTGTGAGTGAGAAGGAAAATCCTCCGGTGGCACTGTCGGGGGTCGTAAATGATGTAAGCAGACTCTCAATGTGGTGGCAACTGTCATCTGTGGCTGCCCATAAGTGTATATATGTCCATGCTGCTCTCTCACTTCATCCCAGCTTACCCTTCCCCCACCCCATGCCCTGAGAAAATCATAATTCAAAAAGAGTCATGCACCTCAATGTTCACTGCAGCTCTATTTACAATAGCCAGGACATGGAAGCAACCTAAGTGTCCATCAACAGAGGAATGGATAAAGAAGATGTGGCACATGTATACAATGGAATAGTACTCAGCCATAAAGAGAAATGAAATTGAGTTATTTGTAGTGAGGTGGATGGACCTAGAGTCTGTCATACAGAGTGAAGTAAGTCCGAAAGAGAAAAACAAATACCGTATGCCAACACATATATATGGAATGAAAAAAAAATGGTTCTGAAGAACCTAGGGTCAGGACAGGAATAAAGACGCAGATGTAGAGAATGGACTTACCTATAAGTTTTAACACTTTCTTTATGTTCTAATTGTTCTTCATCATGTAAAACCTACCTTCCCATCAGAGATTCTCCAAAACTACGTTTCCCAGCTTCCACGGCCATTAGGAGGCAAACACGTGATTTAATTTTACTGCTCAGGTGCCCCTGCACTGGGCTCTGAGGCGAGTGAGCAGGGTTATAGGGTGGAAGAGGTGGGCCTGGGTCATCTGTTTTGCTGGTAGCGTGGGGCAGTGTGGCTGTGGAAGAGACAACTAAGGCGACAACCTCCTGATGATGGCAGAGCTGACCCCTCCTCTGGCAGACTGTTCTGCAGGGGTTGCTGAGAGCTCCTTCAGGAAGGCCTGCCTAGAATCTGTTTCTCCAGCCCTCTCAGTGATTCTGTGCATCTTCTCTACTTGTAAATGTATCACTTCTTGCTTATACTGGCCAGTGTGGACAGTGTTACTGCAATGCAGAGACCTGACCCATAGAGAGGGTGACATGGTGGCACAATTGAAACTTGTTGGTAGAAGTGGAAGAAGTGATGGCAAGAAGACTGCTGAGAGTCAGTTATCCTGATCCCAGGTGGAGGGAAGAGGGCCCAGACCAGGGCAATCCAACAAGTCATTCTAGAGAGTCGACCACCTACGTGTCTCTTGCATCTTCCCTCTTCTCTCCATCCCACCACCAGCACCTGGGGCTCCAGGATCACACCCTCGACTGCAGCCAGGGTGAGTTTGCAAGTGGCATCATTTCACTTCTCCTGCTGAAAAGTTTCCCATAGCTTCTTTTATTTATTTTATTTTATTTTTTTTGCGGTACGCGGGCCTCTCACCATTGTGGCCTCTCCCGTTGCGGAGCACAGGCTCCAGACGCGCAGGCTCAGTGGCCATGGCTCACGGGCCCAGCTGCTCCGCGGCATGTGAGATCTTCCCAGACCGGGGCATGAACCCGTGTCCCCTGCATCGGCAGTTGGACCCTCAACCACTGCGCCACCAGGGAAGCCCCCCATAGCTTCTTTTATCATTAGCACAAAGTCAGACTTTCTCATTGTGGCCTACAAGTACCTTCATGGTCTGCAACCCCTCCCCTCCCACTCTCCAGCACACTGCACCCTCTGACACAGTGCACCAGACCTGGGCTTAACTCCTCTGTCCTCATCTTTCCCTGCCCTGTGACCTTTGAAGACAACCAGCCAGTAACTTCAGCTTCCAACCTTCCACCTTCTTGTATCCAGTTAACTCCAATTTGCTCCCTTGAGAGGCCATCTCTGTACCCCAGGCAAGGTTGGATCTGCTATAGTGCTCGAACCCGCTCGTTCATTGTCCCCAAAGCTCTGCCTGTTTAACATCTGTCCACTACAGACTTTTGCTCCCACTTCTATCCTGCATGCTCTTCCCAGCACCCCTGAGTCTGTATGGAGACGTGGACTCGTGTTAACACAAGTGATGAGAGTCCAACTTTGGATTTAAAATGACTCAGACATGAATGGGCCTTCTCCACGCTCACACTCTATCCATCTACCGAATGCAAGTGAGGGACTTGGCAGCCCTCAGGCATGGCAGGGCCACAAGGTGGAAGGAGCTTGGGTCCTTGGGTGCCTATGTTGAAGACTGCCTGCCAAATACATAGGACTGATACTGCATAAGCCAAGAATAAACTCTTATTATATTAAAACACTGACATTTTTGGTAGCCAGCTTTATCTTAACTAACACAACTCTGCTAGAGTATAGAGGGAGAACACTGGGTCTGTCCTGGTCACTGCTGCAGCCCCAGCACTTAGCATATATCCTGACACAACGCGTACTTAATTGTAAGGGCCTGATAAGCATTTATGGCATGAATGACAGAGAAAGAAATTGACAGGCCAAGGAAACAGATAGGATTGGGGAATGCAGGCATGGGAGGGTAAAACCAATTCAAATATTGAGAGCGTTTTAAGGGAAGCTGTACTTGAGAGAAGAGGGGTGTCCTTTAGTTAAGCCCATAAAATATTCCAAGAGGACAAGCCCTGTTGATCCATGGAAAGGTAGGACCAGAGAGGAAGCAATTTCTATCATTTTCTTTACAGCCATCACTCACTTATTAAAGTCTTATTTCTTTCTCTCAACCTGAGTCTTACATCCTGGCATGGTCCTCTGGAGAGAGGAAAACAGTGCACATGTTTTTCTCTCCATCATAAATACCTGAGTAACTTGGTGGCTCAATTGAAAGCACTGAGGTGTAGGGACAATTTCCTCTTTCAATACCTGTGTAGACGCATGCTTATGTGCATATTTGCAGTACACATATGTATGTGTAGAATGAAGCTTGGCTCAGTAAAACTAAAAAGTCATCTCAAATATACAGTGTGGGCACATATCCTGAAAGGGAAAAACAATCCTTCTCAGGATTATAAAATTTTATAGCTGGAAGGGACCTTAGGAACTCTCCAATTTAAATCCCTGATTTTACGGTTGGAGAAACTGAGGCCAGAACAGACAAGAAACTTGCCCCTGCTCCAACAGCTTCTTGTTACAGAGTCGGGCTGGTCTCCAGATCCCCACTCCAGTGCCCTTGAGGCTTTTTCAATGTTTAGGACTTTATCTGTAGGCAAAAGGAAATGAAAATATGAGGCCAATATTCACCTACCCACTGGCCCAAGCGATAGACTTTAATGGACACTTCATGAGTGACCTCAGGACCTGGCCGTATAAGGGTTCCATCCCCAATGGCCAGCAGGACATTCGGCGGCCACACAGCTGCTCACCCAAGTTCCTCTTCTTTAGGCATTTCTCAGAGTCCATCTAAATCTAGCTTAACCCCACTGGAAACCCACATGTAAAATGATTATGGTCACCATTTCGTGAGCACTGGAGTGTGTTCCAGAAACTGTGGCAAGCACTTCATCTAAGTTATTCCACATAGTTCTAACCACAACCCTGAAAAGTGAGTATATTTTGCTCTGTTTTGCAGCCAAGGATACTAGAGCTCAGAGAGGATAAGTAACTTAGACGAGAACACACAAACAAAGTGACGGACCTGGGATTTGAACTCTGGTCCATCAGGTTCCAGGGTCGGATATCCACCTTGCCACACGGACACAGCCTCTCCAACAGAAGACTTGAGAATAAAGTGAGACACAAAGGACAGACACAGAGTCACCCAGGAGATGACAGGACTAGAAGATGTGTCCTTTGGTGAGGCGTCCTATTTGGTGACGCTGACTTACGGCTGCGCTTCTGCTCCCCAGGGTGGGTGGGCTCTAAAAGCTGCCTCTCCTTGCTGCCTGCTCTTTTTTCCCCAAACCTGGTGGCTCTATACCATTTACAACTCCACCCAGCCCAGGCCAACCACAAAGTTCGTGTGAAATGTCGAGACGAAATGTTCACATGGAATTTATACTCAGTAACTCCCCAGCCCTGGAAACCATCTAGGCCTCTATACCTCCCACCCACGTCCTCCTTTCACATCCTTCATACTACCTGGATGAAAAACAGGACTGTGTCATTTTCATTTCCTACTGCACAGTGCATAGCATAGTGCCTGGGCAGGAAGAGCGAGGGCGCAGAATAAAATATATTTTTTTTCCCAACGTTGTCCAGAAAAAATGTTTTCTAAAATATCTGTAGTGTGGAGAAGGGTTTGCTCTCTTTCCACCATGATTTTTGGTTTCCTATAACAGAGTGTGCTTGAGTCAAATGGAAGTTTTGTCTTCTCTAGAACCATAGGCTTGTTGTCCTGAAAGCTTTCCTCCCTTGAGCAATAGCCCCTCTCCTGTGGGCTCCCCACATACCCAGTACAGCAGATCTCAGAAATATTGCAGATTCGGTTCCAAACCAGTGCAATAAAGTGAGTATAGCAATAAAGAGAGTCACACAAATTTTTTGGTTTCCCCGTGCATATAAAAGTTATGTTTATGCTATACTGTAGTCTATTAAGTGTGCAGTCCTTTTATGTCTAAAGAAGTAATGTATGTACATACCTTAGTTAAAAAATACTTTATTGCTAAAAAATGCTCACCATCACCTGAGCCTTCCACAAGTCGCAAGTTGAAATCTTTTTGCAATAGTCACACCAAAGATTGCTGATCACAGATCACATAACAAATATAATAACAATGAAAAAGTCTGAAATATTGTGAGAATTACCAAATGTGATACAGAGACACAAATTGAGCAGGTGCTTTTGGGAAAATGGTGCCAATAGACTTGCTTGATGCAAGGTTACCACAAACCTTCAATTTGTAAAAAATGCAATATCTGCGAAATGCAATAAAGTGAAGCACAGTAAAACGAGGCATGCCAACCTCCTCATCCAACCTTCTGCACTCCCGACTGATCCAGCTTCTCTGGTTTCCCAGATTTTCGATAAGTGATGCTTGCATCTGCCAGGACTGGGATTTTGGCAGACTTCCAAATAGCTTTCAGCGAGCACTAGGTTGCAAAAATATCATTTGTCCCGTAAACTGTTCATACAACTGGTTGCATTTCCCAGAGTCCTTTCCTCCATCCCTTCTCCTTCACTAGACCCAGTGACACCCAGCATCAGCCTGAAGAATGGGTCTTTTTCTGCATGAGTTGGCAGAGTTTTCTCTCTCTGTCTCTCTCTCTCTCTGTCTCTCTGTCTCTCTGTCTCTGTCTCTCTGTCTCTCTGTCTCTCTCTCTCTCTCTCTCTCTCACACACACACACACACACAGTGTTTTCCATGCCAATCCAGACAGATGGAGAAGAGCGCGGACCGCATTCATTTACTGGAAGGTAGGTGTCTGATTTTCAGTCCCCTTACCTTCATCTCTTTTTTCAAGCCCAACATAGACTAGAGGAGGACAGAATTTTTTAAACCAGAGTCAAGGTCTTGGCTAGCACAGCTGTGTTTCTCACTGGCAAGAACATGTGTGGGGATCCTTAGAAAGCTGTTTGGAGGGATGGATGCAGGACCAGGTGGGAAGCAGCTGGCACACAGGCACTGCATAGAGCTCCTGCAGCCCACAACATTGCAAGCAGGCTCTGGACCCTAAGTCTGACTTGTCTGGGGGGTCGCGTTACACAAGACAACCCCTCTTCGTGCTGGAACAAGATCTCAGTGACTGGAGCTCCACGGTCCACATCCTCAAAGCCCCTTTAATGCCTGCTGCTCATACAAACAGCCACCACTGACTGAGTGTTACCTACGTTGTGCAGGGCAAGGTGCCAGCGACTATATGTACCTGTATATTTTTATCTCTAAGATTTACAGCACTCTAGGGTAAGCATACTGTCTTCATATCATATTAGTAGTGAGGAAACTGAGGCTCAAAGAGGGTAAAAGAAGAAGTACTCAAGGTCGTGAAGGTGGGATTCATATCTAGGTGATCAGGCTCTGAAATCCCATTCTCCCCAGGACACCATGTACACGTTCTCCCAAATGACAACACTGGAATCCAACCTGCCAATCACATGAAGGACTCTCAGTGGCATCTGCACCAGAGAGAAAAGCCACTCCTTCATGCTTTCAATCAGTATGTGTTGGGCACTCTGGGAATTAAAAAAAAAAAAAGAAAAAGTGAAGTCCCCTGCCACAGAGAGGTCATTTTCATTGACAACCTTAAAATATATGAAAAATTAAATAAGAAGCACTGTATACCACCTCTTGTCACACATTCCTAGACCCACAAGGACTCTTAGACGTCATCTCCAATGCCCTGGTTTTAAAGATGAAGAGCTTAGGGTCCAGTGTGAGAAAGGGCTTGTCCAATGAATGCAGAGTGTCTGACACTTCATGCTCTCTCTATGCCCCACGTCCCATGGTCTCTCTGCCATCAAGACTTTAAGAAAGTCCGCCTCACAAAGTGGTGAAAAATGACTAAGCTGGTCTCATGCTGGGGAATTAATGGCCATCTACCCCTGATTTTTACTGGGGACTCTGGTCCCCTAGCTGCTACGGGCATGCATGACCTATGAGGGCAGAGAGCACAGTGTATGGTCACACAAACCTTCCTGACCACAGCACAGCCCTAAAGAGTTTGCTGGGGAGTCTAGGGGAAGGTAGATATTGATGTGTTCAAAAAAAAAATTAAGAAACAGACTCCCTCCATGTTGTAAATGTCATCATGTTGGCTCCTAATCAACACTTTGAGTATTAGCATTGTTTTAATCATTCTCCTATTGGAGAACAAATGTTGCATGTATAATTACACTGCTGCATTGTACTGTACAAATAACCATGTAATAACATCGTTGGAATTTCTTGGTTCTTCATGGTAATGCCAAGTATAATTACCATGTAATCTGCCGAGAGCAAACAAGGTTGTAATTATTCCGTAATCCAATCTAATTATGGGGCAACTGGATTGTTATTTGTGTTCAGGAGGAAAATATACACACAAAGAATACAAGAAGAAATGCATTCTCCCCAACTGTGGGGTGACAAGTCGGGGGGCTTAGAGAGGGCCCTCAGCTCTGCTACCATCTGCTAAGATGACGAAACGCACGCTCATTGGTCCATCAAGATTTGGAGCCTGCCGTCTTCAACACTGACTCTGGATTGGCCAAGAGAAGGACTGACTACAAGGGCAAGTCAGAAGAGGGAGTAGAGGAGACAGATGTCGGCAGAGTGTGAGCACTTGGAGGGTGAAGAGAGACCAGCTCTCATAAGTCCTCTCACCCACCAGCCTCTCCTGTACTCTGGCCCATACCTGCGACAGCAACATACAAACTTCTGTAAATATGTTCCCATTTGATTCAGAACTATCAAACAACGATGTATTGTTGCTCCTACTATGGTCCTTTTATGGTGGATGTAAGACTGGCTTTGAGCCTTACAGAGGAGCCAGGCAAGGAAGACAGAGAAGAATGGGATGAACAGACATGGGAGGAGGCCTTGCCAAGAAATGCTGTCTGTGTAGCTTGGTGGGGGGCTATACTGTTTTCCTAGGGCTGCTGCAACGAAGTGCCACAAACTGGGTGGCTTGGAACAGAAACTTACTGTCACACTATTCTGGAACCCCAAGTTCAAAACCAAGGCATTGGCAGAGCCACGCTCCCTCTGAAGGCTCCAGGGAAGAATGCTTCCTTGCCTCTTCCTGTCTTCTCATGGTTTGCTGGCCATCTTTGGCTTCCTTGGCTGCAGGTGCATAAAGCCAATCTCTGTCTCTGTCTTCATATGGCATTCTCCCTATGTTTCTGTCTCTTCATATGGAGCTCTTTTCATAAAGACTTCAATCATTGTACTAAGGACTCACCTTACTCCAGTATTCCCTCATCTTAACTCATTACATCTACAATGACCCTATTTCCAAATAAGGTCACATTCTGAGATACTGGGAATTAAGACTTCAACATATCTTTTTGGAGGGGAAACAATTCAACCCATTACAGGGACCTTTAATTCATACATATCCCTGACATACATTTATTTAGTATCTACTATGTGCCTGGTGTGTGATGATTGCCTAGTTTTTCTTTTCTTAATTGAACATTGATTTTGTGTGTGACATGCATTATCTCATTTAAGTATGAGGCTTAGACAGGTGGGAATCCAAGCCCAGACAGTCAGACCCCAGGACCTCCATGCTGAGCCCCATGCCTAGCCTTGCCAAGCCCAACATGGCAGTGGGACATATAGAGGCAAGAGCCAGGGGACCATCAGGGAGCCCTCTGACCAAGGTCTGGTCACCATCCCAGAATGGTCCATAAGAGGGGCTTAGGAGGAAGCACTGCACTATAGACCAAGAATTTTCTGAAACTGGGCATCCAGAAGAAGGAAATTGAAAATGGAAGATGGAAAGTGTGGTTAAGTGTTAGGATGGAAGGACAGGTGATATGAATGGTTACATCATGACAGAGCTTATCGGGTCCCACTGGATGCTTCCAGGACTGCTTGTTGGGTGTTCCAGACCTCCTATGGATGGTGGCTTTTGCATCTTGCCAGGGCTCCTTTACAGGGAAAGGATTCACCACTTCCTTTTCCATCCATGGATGTGGTACCCAACTGTGGCCCCTCCTTTTGGCACCCATCGGCAGGAAGACCCACCCATCCTATTGCCTTTCCTTCCTCACTAAGTCTTGTCTGTGAGCCATATGTCCCCCAGCCTCGGGAACTTTCTTCCTTTCTCAAGGTACTGAAAGCTTTTGGAGGAAGTTAGAGTTACAGTCTTAAAACAGACTGTAAATTCTTTATTTGGGGACTAATCTTGTCAGGCTGGTCGACCCTGGTGTTGACTGCTTTTCTAACCTGACATCAGTTAATCCCCACTGCTCAGAAGTTAATCCCTTTGAGAACAAGATGAAAAGTGGTTTTGTGAGGCAATATTTAAAGGCCTACAAACAATAACACGCCTTTGCCCCTGCTTCTGCAATTTCTATTTCTGGAAAGGGTTCAAAAACCTGTTTGTCTGAATGTATGTGAAGAACTTTCTATGGCTGATCTTGCAAGATGCTACTTTTGATGCATAATGTAGAAGTGTTTATACATTAAAGCAGAAGGCACATGGCGTAAGTATGTGTGCTTATCAAATATGGCACAAGCAAAGGGCAGACAACAGCTAGTATGGGAATTTCAAAGACTGTGAAAATGCTGGAAGAGATTCTCTAATTGTGAAATATCAGAGGGAAGGGGTGGAAAGAGGCCTTCAAGAGAGTCCTCAGGAAAAACTGATATTATTATCAGTTATTGTATTCTGGGCTCTTGACTCATTGGAACTGTACTGTGAGATTTGATAAGTAATATATCCCCTCACCCTCCTCACACTCCCAACAATCCATCATGGTATCAATGGCTCTATTTTATAGAAAAAGAAACTGAGACTCAGAGAGTCTACTGAGAGTCACATAATTACCAAGTGGTAAAGGCTGAGATGCAAACCCACATGTGATTCCCAAGCACAGGGTTTTCCACCACCTGCTGGAAGGCACATACTTATAGCACAAAGACAAATACCACATATCGTATGGCTGGAATGAGAGTCTTGCTTTCGGTCGCCAGGTGACTAGTATTTATTTCATCTGTCAGAGTTCAGCTCAGAACCGTCCACTTCCAGGAAGGCTTCCTGGACTAGACAGAACAAAAGAATAGACTCATAGAATTAAAATGTCAGCACTCTTACAAACCTTATAGGTCATCTTATTCACCGGTTTTCAATTATGTTTTGAGGAGTCCTCGAGGTTCTACTAAGTGTCCTTAGGAGTCACTGGGGGTGTGAATGAGTGAAGAGGTACCTAGGGGTTGGGGATTCAGACCTCCACACAATGCTACAGCATTTCATAGGTACTTGTTACATATTTACACTTTAAATGTTGAGCTTCTTTCATAAAATTTCACTTGAAAAAGGGCTCTATAGCTGAGATTAGAAAAATAGTAATGAATATATGTTGCAGTTTGAAATGCACTATTACTGTCCAGTGTTCTGTTTTTATAGATAGGAAAGCATAAACACAGAGAAGGTAATTTCCTTGCTCAAGGTCACAAGGATAGATAGTATCAGGTCTCAGGTCTGAACTCAGGTCTCTGAGTTTCAATCCAATATTCTTACCAATTATCCATCTTTCTTCCTGACTCTCAGATCCAACCAGATCCTGACACTTCCTGATATAAGCAGATATATGCACATGTATATAGGTATATCACATGAAAAAATACATAGATAGATCATACAGTAGTATATATTTAACCAGCTCTTGTGAACCAAGCTGTAAATTCATTGAGAGCTTAGACCACATCATTTCTAGAGCTTATGACTCTCATTGCCCATGAGCAGTCTAGCTCAAGGACACCCCAGAACAGGAAGCATCTCTCGTGAATCTTTATATTCCCAGTACCTAGCAACATGCCAGGCACATGGTAGATCCTCAGTAAATGTTTAGAGAATTAATAAGTAAATCTGACGACCAGTTCTCAAGTCTCTGCTTAAATAATTCCAGTGACAATGAACTAATTACCTATAAAACAGCTCATGTTCTCTTGGGTAGTTCCAGGTGTTATGTTGAGTAAAAATCTATGCCCCCATAGATTAACTATTAACAGACCAAATCCAACACTGTATAAAAATGACAGTGCATTATGATCAAATTGGATTTATTGCTTAAATGAAAAGTTGGCTTAGCATTTTAAAATCTATAATATCATTCATTTCATCGACAGACCAAAAGGAGGGAAAAAATATATTAACAACCCTTGATCCAGGAAAGCATTGAAAATAATTCCCATCAATGGTAAAACTCTCAGTGAATTAAGAACACAACTAAGCATCATTAAATAGGTAAAGGATATCTGCAAAAGGATAACTATACAACAAGCATCATGCTTCATGGGAAGACATTAGAAACATCACCCTTTAATATCAGGAACAAGACAAGGGTGACCACTCTCAATTTTATTCAATAGTTTTGCAAGACAGAGAGCTAGCATATTACAGGGCTCAAAAGACATTAATATTGTGAAGAAAAATATAAAACTGCTTTTATTTGAAGACATGATTAACAACATAGAAAATCCTAAGGGATCAATGAAAAATACAGAATTAACAAGTTAATTTAGCAAGGTTGTGGGATATAAATCCAATACACAAAAACAATTACATTTCTATGTACTAATAAAGATT
The DNA here is from genome assembly GCF_005190385.1 of Monodon monoceros. NCBI lineage: Eukaryota > Metazoa > Chordata > Mammalia > Artiodactyla > Monodontidae > Monodon > Monodon monoceros. The sequence continues at coordinate 100,949,262 of NW_021703772.1, read as the reverse complement.
TAAAAATAATACATTTACACTAGCACAACATATACTTTTTAGAAATAAAATTTATAAAACATGTATAAGACTAAATGACTCTAGACTAAAATCTGTAAAATATTTATGAGAAAAGTAAAAGGAGAATATACTATATTCATGGATCAGAAGGCTCAATATTGTTAATGTGTCAGTTCTCCCTCAACTGATCTACAATTCACAATCCAAATCAAAATTCCAGCAGGATATTTTTTTAGAAATCAATAAGCTAATTATAAAATTTATGTAAAAATACAAAGGATCTAGAATAGTCAAAACTATTTTGAAAAAGAAGACAAACATTCCATTTTTTTAATGGGCAATATATTTGAACAGACACTTCCAGAGAAGAGATACAAATGTCCAATAAGTGCAAAAAAAAAAAAAAAAGATGGTCACATCATTAGTCATCAGGAAAATATACAAATTAGATATGATTTCACATTCACTAGAATGACTAAAGGCAAAAAGACTGATAAAAGGCAAAACTAATCTATAGTGACAGAAAGCAAAATAGTTATTGCTTAGAGCTGGGGATGAGGGATTGACATGTGTAAAGGGACATGTGTTTTTAACTTTTTGGGGTGATAAAAATGCTTTGTATCTTTATTATGGTGGTGGTTACATGGCTGTATACATTTATGAAAACTCATCAAAACTATCCACCTAAATGGATGCATTTCATTGTATATAATACACTGCATTAAAGTTGTATAAAAAATACCAAATTGACTATAGCAAGTGTTGGATGTAAAATAACTGAAACATTCATACTTTGTTAGTAGAAGTGTAAAATGGCACAACTGCTTTGGATAAAACTAAACTTAAAAGTACTCTCTGACCCATAAATACCACTCCCAGGTATTTATCTACAAGAGTTGAAAATAGATGTCTTCAAAAATACTTGCTCCAAATTAGCAACCGCACCAAAGTTCATCAACAGATGAATGGATAAACAAATAGTGATATATTCATTCAATGAAATACTACTCAGTAATAAAAATGGACCAGTAGCAAATACACAGAATCATGAATTAATCTCATAGATACAATATTGAGTGAAAGAAGCAAAACACAAAAGAGTACATATGATATGATTCTCTTTATATGAAGTTTTAGAACCGGCAAAAGATTTATGGTTATAGAAATCAGATGAGGGGTTGCCTGGAGCAGGAGCAAGGGATAGTAGATGCAAATGGGCTGGGAACTTTCTGGGATGATAGGAATATTCTTTATTTTGATTGGAGTGGTGATTACACAGGTACCTTCATTTGTCAAAACTATACACCTAAAATATGTACATTTTATTGTATGTAAATTATAACTCAAAAACTGTTGAATAAAAATATACTGGAAAGTAGGAAAAATACTGCCATTATTTGAAAATGTTATAAAAAATCTGTTGGCAAATAATTAGAAATAAAAGAAAATATTAGCAAGATGAGTGGATATTAGAACAACTTTTCAAAAGATAACTCCATTTCTATACAATAGCAACAAATAACTGAAAAAATACTTTTTTAAAAAATCATTTTTAACAGCAATATGACCTTTAAAGTACCTGAGAATTATCTTAACCAAAGATGTGCAAGACCTGTACACAAAAAACTTTCAAACGTTACAGCAGGATGACCTTAAAGATCTAAATAAATGGAGTGCAATGCCATGTTTTTGAATAGAAAGACTAACACTATGAAAATGTCTAATCTTCCCAAGTTGATTAATAATTATATGTAATTGCAATCAAAATTCCAAGAGAAGTTTTTATAAAGTTACTTTTAAATGGTAGTACAATAGGACAAGCAAAAGAATAAGAGAGAGGAGGTACTTACCATAACAAATATCAAGACTTCTTGTGAAGCCAGGTTAATCAAAACAGTGTGGTATTGGCAGAGGATAAACTAGTTGACCAATGGGACAAAAACAGAGCCCTGGAACAGATCCATGCATATATGGGACTTTGATATATGATGGAGTGGCAGCACAGATCAGTAGGGAATGGAGGGACTGTTCAATAAATGGGAAAAGTGGTCATCCATGTTGTGGAAAAAAGAAATTTAATCCTTACCCCACAGCACTCACAAAAATTGGCTCCAGATGATTGAAGGACTTAAATGTCAAAAGCAAAATTTTAAAGTTTTAGACAGGTCAATAGCTTCCTGACTTTGGGAGTAGAAGAAGGATTTCCCAGGCAAGACAGAAAAATCATAAACTTTAAAGGAAACATAGATCACTTTCAGGTAAAACATTTCAATTTACAAAAAAAAAAATTTGTTTAAGTGAAAAGAAAATTCACCAAACGAGAGAGGATATTTGTAACATATTTAGCTAGCTAAGGGTTACTGCCCAGAACTTACAAATATATTAAGAAAAAGACAAATAATCCAATGGAAAATGGGCAATACACAATTATTTCACAGGAAAAATAATACAAGTGGGCAATCAACATCTGAAGAGATAGTCAACCTCTTTGGCAACCTGGGAGATACAAATCAATACCACAATTGACAAAAAAAGAAGGCTGAAACTACAGAGGGTGGATGCACAGGCTCTTGGAGCACTGCAGAGGGGAGTGGGACCTGGCATTGTCTTGTAAAATTGAATATTCACATACCTTATGAACCAGTAGTTCCTTTCCTGGGCATATAAGAGAAAAATTTGCACATGTGCACACACACACAAACAAGTGTAGTAATGTTCATAGCAGTACCTGTCCATAGTAGTAAAAAACTGAAAACAAACCAAATAATAATTGTATATTCACACAATTTCATGTGATATAGCAAGAGAAATGAATGAACTCCAGCTCCATGTGATAAAATGGATGAATATTTCAACCGATATTGAGTGATAAAAGCAAGTCTAAAAATACCAGAATAAAATACCCTTTATTCAGAAACTGCAAAAACAAGCATAATGAAACAACTTTTTGTTCAGCATACATAGATATGTGATATATACACACACACACATATATATACATATCTACACACATATGTGTTGATGTATGTATAAGTCTATACATATATGTATATGAGATACATATATCTACACATATGTGTTGATATGTATATGCATGTATATGTGTATATACACATATATATGATAAAACTGTATAAAATAAAGCAAGGGGATGACAGAGTTATTCACAGTAATGGTTACCTTGACTAGAGGAGGCAGGGGATGAGCACAGAAGGATGAGCACAGAGGGGATGAGCACGGAGGGATGAGCACAGAGAGGATGAGCACAGAGGGTTGAGCACTGAGGGGATGAGCACAGAGGGATGAGCACAGAAGGATGAGCACAGAGGGGATGAGCACAGAAGGATGAGCACAGAGGGCATGAGCACAGAAGGATGAGCACAGAGGGGATGAGCACAGAGGGATGAGCGCAGAGGGGATGAGCACAGAGGGATGATCATAGAGAGGGTGAGCACAGAGAGGATAAACACAGAGGGATGAGCACAGAGGGATGAGTACAGAGGGATGAGCACAGAAGGATGAGCACAGAAGGATGAGCACAGAGGAATGAGTACAGAAGGATGAGCACAGAAGGATGAGCACAGAGG